>NC_134952.1:35492689-35793001 GCF_965638725.1 Aptenodytes patagonicus | reverse complement strand
TAAGAGCTAGAAAAACCCTCGAATTTCTAGAGTAATCATAGCCTCTCTCTATGAATGAAGTAAAGGAATAGACTCAAATCCAGGGATTGCACTGAATTAATAATAAACTCATTCTTTTATCTTCTAATGTTGATTAACTTCAACAAAACTATTCTTGGATCTCTATCAGTGGATAGAGATCTGCAGTTGTGTAACAGTGCAATTTTCCCCAAACCACTTCCACGTCATGTGCTCATTTTGCCATGTTAATAAAGGTAATGAAGCATGATAGACACTGACCAGTAGAGGAAAGAATTTACCTTCACTTTATAGATTTTTTTTTTTTTTTTTTTTTACTTAGTCACCTAAAAGATTTGGTGTTTAGCCTCAATAAATGGTGAATCTAATAACAAGTCTGCACCTCTCCTATTGTTCCAGGCGGCTTCAGATACAATGATGAGGAGTCAGAAAAAGTAGGTTAAAACTCATTGCCAAGGAATGGTATTCCATAGCTTTATTTCTGTTGCTGTTCTTGGGTTTGTTTTCCTTCTTCTCCCCCCCCCCCCCAGTGGAAATTATTTCTTTTCCAAAGCTGGCATTTGATAAGCTAATATGCCCTGGATAAAATAATGCTGTTATTATTTTGACCATGTTCTTTTCCTTTCTTTTTTTCCAGCCTATCCCCTCTTCTCTGTTTTAATTTTGTTTCACACTATGACTTATCTTGTTCTGAAGGCAGTAAGGTATTTGGAGGAAGAAACTATCTTTTTCTGTAAACCTTTACCAGCTCATTATTGGAGTCTCCAAGGTATAGTATTGTAGAAATTATTAAACAATACAGTATATTAAACAATATAAATGACAACATGATTTCCAGATGAACTTTTTCTGTTTTGGACTGGAAGTTGAAATGAAATCTGACTTTGCAGTTTTTCTTTCAATGCTTCTATAGGGGTTCATCTGCAGTCTAACAATATGTCAGCTTGTCCCCTGCATTGGGCATCTCAGTGAAACCCTAAGCTTTGAACAGTACCATCTCCATCAACGAGCATCGTGGCATGTCAGAGACTCTTAAATAGTCTTGAAACTTTCATACGGTTATATTGATGCTTGAACGAAGTCATGCGGGAAGAAACATCTGAATGATATTGTGCTTTTAAGGCTATAGCCTGTCCGTTGTGTTATGCCATCACTACTGTGCCATGACCTTTTGCTTTACATATTAAAAAAAAAAAAATTACTGTGAAAAAAAACCCCAAACCTTATAGGGAATGTGAAGGGCAATTAAGACAATTAAGAATAGCTATGGAGGCCAAGTCACAAATGAAGTATTTTACAACTGAACTCCTTTTTTGAGGCTACCTGCCATATGCACAGGATGCTCCCAACACTCACTGCCACTCACCACTGCATCCTAACTGAAAAAAGAAAATGTCATCAAATGCTCAACATACAGTTTCCATAAAGTTTTACAAATATGTTCTTATATCCATAGATATGGGTGTCCCGGTGAACACATTTATTGTTCTTATTGTTCAGGCTCACTTTATGCCACATCTTGCTTAAGTAACTTGTGGCTTTTCCTAATCAACAGTCAATGGAAAACTCATAATTTCCTTAGGGTGTGTTGTAATTCAGCCTTCATCATCCAGGACAGATTTGGCACAGCTATTTTTAGAAGAAATAAAAGTCACTTGATCCCTGCTATTTTGGAAGCACAACAGCCATCAGCGGACAGAAACCTCTATTTTTCATCCAGAAGATAAAAGTAGGTCAAGCAGCCTTTTCTTCCTGCAGGCAACATTCAGTAGTTCAGCCTGGGGTGAGGGTTTGGCTGACAGTTGCCTCCCTCAGGGCTTTAAGCGAAAGCCAGTGGAGTTTTGTTGACACTGTTTTTCTCACAGTCCTGTAATCCCTCCTCATTAATGAATGCACTTGTTCTTCCTGCAGCAAAATGCATAATCTAGAAAAGCTCTCTTCATCCGAGTTGTGTTGCTGACATATCTATCTCTATGATAATGTTCCAAGGGATTTGCATACTCAAGGTGCCTAACGGTTTGGCATTTCATTCCAGGCTGCCTTACAGCTAAACAAATTGCTCAAGTTTCGTCACTGAGGTCAGGGTCAATGTACTACCAGTCTGCTTGCTGATCATTTAAAGGGGTGCATTGCATCTGACTCCCCGGACAGCTACTTTTGGCCAGGCACAGCTTTATGAGACCTCCACTCGTGCATTCAGCTGTTAGTAAGGCTGCACTCCAAAGGATCCAGCAGCAGTGGCTTTTTCCTCTCCTAGAATGCTTTTTGTCCAACTGCTGAAAAAAATTTTGCAGAATATTGTGTGTTTCCTGGTGCTGGTAAACCCAGAAAATACTTATCTCTTTCTAGCTATTTGGGTTTCATTTTTTTGTTGTTCTTGTAAATTTTTTTAAGGTAGCAGTTAAAAGTCTAGCAATTTTGCTTATTCTTCTGTGGAAAAAATTGGAAACTGTTAAATTTTGCCCAAAATAAATTTATTCTAGAGGCAATCTGGTTTTATTTAAAAAGCCCAATTGTGGTGGAAATGTTATGAAATTCTGCTCAGTTGTCAAGATGTCAATCTCACATCACAAATGTGAGATCACAGTTTTGCAGCATCCAGAATAAACAACAAGTTCAGGCTAATGAGTTCCAAACCAAACTAATACTGAACTTTAATGCTGTAACTTTTTTTGGAAGAGTGGGATATAATAAGGAATGGATGGATTGTGTTACATTGCCAATAGTGTATACTGTAATCTGTAGCTACTGAAAGCACTCCCATATGACAATGTATTATAAATAAACCAGAAACATTTTTTTGTTTGAAATTTTCCTTTGAAAAAGAGGAAAGAAAAAGCAGTGCAAGAGATTTCCCCCTCCCCCCCCCTTACATTTATTTGTATGTAACAAAATATCCTAAGGAAAAAAAACATTTTTTTTTTCACTTGCTTATTTGATACACAAAGCAATTAAAAAAAATCCTACATCCATTTACTGTTGGGACATTTCCAGTCTTCTGTGATGTTGTTGGAAGTGGGGAAGTGTAAAATGGAAGCTTCTGTACTAGAAACTCTACCGCTTGACACAGAAATAAAAGCCTTTTACAGGGAATCCATTTGTATTCACTCTGGATTTCAAAATTATTTCCATCCACTGACAGCTTTGGAATCTGTGTACTTGTAAATGCAAGATGTGCAGATGTGAGGAGAGCCTGCCAAGAGTCTGGAAAAGCAGCAGAAGCTGGTGTTGTCTGGTTTGATCAGGAAGGGGTTGACAGTCAGAGAGTGAAAAGATCCATTTTGTGTGACAAGAAATATTTCCATATATAGAGCATTGATATGTGTTATCCTTATTCTTTTTGAAACTTGAACGCAACTGTGCCCATGAGGATTTGTCTGCGTATTTAGAATGGAAAGAGACACTGTGGTCTGGAAGATCAGCAAAGAAGATGTCAAGGGAGCTGGAATAATAAATACATTGCTGTTGGAATTATTGCTTTGTTTCTTCATTCATATTCCACTTGCTATAAATACAGTGACTTTTTAACTACGGAAAGTAAGGAACTAATCTGTTCTGTTTGGAAAGTATTTAGCATAGTGGGGAGACATTGCTTCAGTTCAGCTCCAGGGGTAAACTGGAGCCAATTAGTTTTGCTCTTGGTTCAGTTCAAATACATAAGTACAGGAAATATTTGCCAATAAGTCATTCAGTGTACATTTGTTAAATAAGAAGTCTGAAAATAAATGTGATACTTAGGATACTTAATGCCTAGTCTTTTTCTGTCTTCTTACAGGTAGGGACATTACTGATTTGGAAACGTTAAAAGAATTCTTACTTTCATTAACTGTTTACTTACTAAATTTTCTGATCTGAAGCTTTAGGTATTATTTTAGTTCTACCTGCGTGCAAATGGAGCTACCTATAAAATGGGTGAATTTAAAAATGAGCCTGTTGGTTTTTTACTCTCAATGGCATTTAACATACATTTAAATGACAAAACTGAGAATATAATGAGAATAATATGGTCTATTGCCATATTACCTAATGTAAGTTAGCTATGCACAGTGACTCTCATTAGCCAGCAAAGGCAGGCAGCATTGCCATTGGTATGTGAAATATCTGAGGAGACCTATGTATGGCAGGAAGTTGTGTAGCTGGTATCACACAGTGTTCCTTCTGCAGAGCTCAGCTACTGACCTTGACAGGCAGAGCCTGTCCCTAGAAGAATGGCAAGTGGAAACTCTGAGAAAGGCGAAGGCTGGAAGCAGGTGCCTCCTGTAACCAAGAGGAAGGTTCCTGCTACACCTCAATGTTTGCAGCTACAGAACAGGTTCACTGCCCTCAAAGCTGAGGAGGAGCTGGGTGTGCTTGCAAGTAGAGCATCTGGGTCAACTGACCCTGAGCCACAAAAGAGCACCAGGAAGAAGCGGTGACTGATAGTAGTGGGTGACTCCTGCCTGCAGGGCACAGAGGCACCCGACCTGACCTGTCGTATAGAGAAGTTTGCTGCTTCTCGGGGGCTCAGATCCAGGATGCTGTGAAGTGACTGATGAAGCTTGACCAACCCTCTGACTATTACCCCCTGATATTCTTCCATGTGGGCACCAATGATACTCTCAGGGGCAACCTGGAGAGTATCAATCCTGACTACAGAGCTCTGGGGCATGGGGGTCCAGGTGGTGTTCACCTTGATCCTGCCGTTCAGGGAAAAGGGTGTGAGGAGGAGAGGACTGAGACTGCGTGTCAACAATTGTTGGCACACCTGGTTTTGGTTTCTATGACCATGGGCGCCTGTTTGCGAGTCTATGTCTTTCTGGGGAGAGATGGGTTCCACTTCACTAGGCAGGGCAAAAGTATCTTTCCCAGTAGGATGACTGATGAGGTAAGAAGGGCTTTAAACTAGGAATGGTGTGGGAGGGAGAGAGTTACCAGCAGCCCTGTGAGGGAGTGATGGACAGGGTTGACAAGAAAAGGGACTGGGGTGATGTGAACGAAAGGTAACACAAAATCAACACAACAGGGCTTAACAAACATTTGCACATAAGCAAGGAAGTGCCTAGAAGGCACCATTGTGGGGAAACCCCCAGACTCTTTCTAGGAAATAAACGTGCTGGGGTGCCTCTCTAAAGTGCCTGTACACTAACACATGCAGCATGGGGAGAAAACAGGAGGAGTTAGAGATCTTTGTGCAGTTGCATAGCTATGAACTTGTTGGGATTATGAAGACATGATAGAACAGCTTGTGTGACTGGAGCATTGCAGCTGAGGGATACAGGCTCTTTAGGAAGGACAGGCTGGGAAGAAAAAGAGATGGAGTTGCCCTTTATGTGAGAGAGCAGCTGAAATGTCTGGAGCTCTTTAGTAGGGATTAAAGAGCAGATCAATATGGGTGACGTTGTAGTGGGTATCTGCTATAGGTCACCTGACCAGGAGGAGAAAGTAGATGAGACCTTCTACAGGCAGTTAGAAGTAGTCTCACATTTGCAGGCCCTGATCCTCATGGGGGACTTTAATCATCCCAACATCTGCTGGAAGAACAATACAACAGAGAATAAGCAATCCAGGAGGTTCCCGGAGGGCATTGATGATAACTTCCTGACACAAGTGACAGAGGAACCAACAAGGAGAGATGATCTGCTGGACTTAACACATACAAGCAAAGGAGGACTCATTGGGGATGTGAAGGTTGAAGGTAGCCTTGCCTGCAGTGACCATGAGATGGTGGAGTTCAGGATCCTGAGACAAGGAAGCTGGGCAAAAAGCAAGATCACAAGGCTGGACTTCAGGAGAGAAGACTGGTCTATTCAGGAATCTGCTTGAAAGAGTCTGGACAAGATAAGGCCCTAGAGAGAAGAAGAGTCCAAGAAAGCTGGTTGATATTCAAAGATCACCTCCTCCAAGCTCAAGAACCCTCCATCCCAACAATCAGGAAGTCAAGCAAAAATGCCAGGAGGCCTGCACAGACAAACAAGGAGTTCCTGGTGAAACTCAAACATAAAAAGGGAGTATACAGAATGTGGAAGCAGGGACAGGTAACCTGGGAGGAATATAGAGACACTGTTCAAGTGTGCAGTGACACAGTTAGGAAAGCCAAAGCGCACCTGGAGTTGGATCTGGCAACAGATGTGCAGGGGAACAAGAAGGGCTTCCATAAGTACATAAGCAGCAAGGAACACTAGGGAAAATGTGGGCCCACTGATGAATGCAGCAGGGGCTCTGATGACATGGAACATAGCAAAGGCTGAGGTACTGAATGCCTTCTTCATCTCAGTCTTCACTGGTAAGATCAGCCTTCAGGAATCCAAGGCCCTGGAGACCAGGAGGGAAGTCTGGAGAAAGGAAGAGTTGCACTTGGTGAGAGAGGATCAGGTCAGAGAATACTTAAGCAAAGTGGACATATGTAAATCCACGGGGCCTGAGGGGATGCATTCAGGAGTGCTGAGTGAGCTGGTAGATGTCATTGTGAGGCCACTCTTTATTATCTTTGAACAGTCATGGCAGTTGGAAGGGCTGAATGAGGACTGGAGGAAAGCAAATGTCACTCCTGTCTTCAAAAAGTTCAAGGAGGAGGACCCAGAAAACTACAAACTTAGTAGTTTGTAGGTCAAACTAGTTTTAGGTCAGCCTAACCTCAATCCCTAGAAAGGTGAGGGAGCAACTAATCCTGGAAACTGTTTCCAGGCACATGAAGTACAAGAAATTTGTCGTGAGTCAACATGGATTCACCAAGGCAAAGTCATGCTTGATCAACCTGACAACCTTCTGCAATGAAATGACTGGCTAGGTAAATGAGGGAAGAGCAGTGGATATTGTCTACCTAGACTTCAGTAAGGCTCTCGACAATGTCTCTCGTAACATCCTCATAGAGAAGCTGATGAAGTATGGGCTGGATGAGCAGACAATGAGGTGGCTTGAAAACTGGCTGAACAGCTGAGCCTAGAGGATTGTGATCAGTGGTAAGAAGTCTAGCTGGAGGCGAGTAACTAGCAGTGTAGCCCAGGGATCAATAGAGTGCAATCCTGTTCAACATCTTCCTTAATGAGCTGGATGATGGGACAGAGTGTACCCTCAGCAAGTTTGCTGATGATACAAAACTGGGAGGAGCGGCTGATATGCCAGAAGGTCATGCTGCCATCCAGAAGGACCTCAACAAGCTGGAGAAATGGGCTGACAGGAACCTCATGAAGTTTGACAAGGAGAGGTGCGAAGTCCTGCACCTGGGGAGTAATAACCCCCTGTACCAGTATACGCTGGGGCCACCCAGCTGGAAAGTAGCTTGGCAGGAAAGGACCTGGGAATCCTGGCTCCTGGGTGTCCAGATTGAACATGAGCTGAACGTGAATATCACCTTGGAGATCTCCAAAAGCCATCTGGACAAGGTCCTGGGCAGCCTGCTCTAGGCAACCCTGTTTGAGTAGAGGAGTGACCTCCAGAGGTCCCTTCCAACCTCAACCATTCTGTGATTCTGTAATGGGTTGCACAGTTGCATGCTGCTGAGGCTGAAACTAGAATTTTTGACTGAAGCATAACGTGAAATCTTCTTTCAGTAAAACCATCATGGTAGTTTTTGCAAAGTTTAAGTAATAACGCAGCTTATTTTTCATACATTTTGACACAAGCTTCTTTTCTTTGTGTCCTAGGTTCTTGCAGTTTGTGCTGTTGAATCGTAACTACTTTTGAACTAGGCTTGACTGTATTTCAGTGAAGGCTTAGGTATAAATATTGGCAGCTTCAGAATGGTTGAGCCCTGACGAAAACTAGAGTGACATAAATTTTTCCCACATCTCACAGATATTATGATATCAATGATATCATATATATCAATGAATAATCAATGATATTATTGATTCCAGGCTCACACTGTACTTCTAATCTCTTTCCACTTTTTTCAGGTATTTGAATTTTTTTAATTCATGCTTTTCCTTAATATGCCTGAATTCCAATTTCAGTCTCCAGAAAATGAATAGAAATGTTGAGACGTACATTCTTTGTGTATAAACTATAATGAAAAAGTTATGGTGGGCTGAGGAAGAATGTATGGGTATATAATTTTAAGACTTTCATGGTTTTATATCAGCAGTGCATTCTTACAACGGTGCCACTGTACAGCTATAATATACCATAACATGGATTGGAACACTGTTTTTTTATAACACTGTTGTGAAGATTAACTATGTAATATGTAAGATTTTTAAACAAAGGAATGCATAGTATAATCATTTAAATAATTGCTTTCTTTGCTATTTTGAGGATGTGTGTACTTACCAAGTGAAATAAACATTCATATTTAATTTTTTTCTGTAAAAGTGATGTTAAATAATACATGTAACATTAATAATATAACTTTACAGAAGAATAAACATTTTAGTATGAAAACACTCCTGCACCCTGCTTAATATCTAAATGGAGATTAATGAAAAGGTCCAGGTTTTGCCCGCAGTGATTAGATGGAATGACCTAACACCCATTTATGCTAGTAGACAGATCTTCAGTTAGTTCTTGATCATATAATCTAAAAAGTAGGCATTTAGTTTATACTGGCTATTTAGGTTCCTTTCAGTCGTAAGAGCAGAAAGTGTGTAGTTCATCTGTTCTGAAGACTGATTCATCCCTTCTTGAGAGCAGGAGAAGAAAGAGTAAGTGAGAAGGGGGAGACAGAGGCATGGAAATGGCATCTACCAATCTGAAGTTTCTTTTCTCCTACTCTTTCAGGGTGAGACCCATATTTGAAACAGCAGTTGGTCTAATGGCAGAGTATTGTTGTTTCAGTGATTATAGAAAAAGCCTAGAATGCTGAATTTGAACTTTCTAATGGATTAATTGTAGGTAAGAATCTCAAACCAAATGAATAAATATTCAAACTTTTAAATGACATAAAGGTAGAGAGGTTAAAGCACAGTATGGAAAATGTATGTTCTGAAATTCTTTATTCCTTTTATACACGACAAGCCCCCTCCCCCAGTGACTGAACTGTAAATTGAGCTTTCCTTTACTGAAACTATAGTTTGTTGTCAGCTCCCCTGATACAGGAAAGACATTTCACTATATTCAAGGCTGTTACAAGGAGGTTCTATTATTTTCAAGTAAACAAATCTCCCTAAGGCTTATATATATTTACATATAAATATATACAGATTTATATTTGAATATGCGCATACACATATAAAGCAATAATTATGTGTATAATTATATATATGTAATTTTAAAGGTATATAAAAAATTGTAAGGTGGTTTAATTGTACTTGGTTGCTGACCTCTTCTAATGCTGGTATATTCAATTACATGCAGACATTTTCACAGAGAGAGTTTGTGCATAAAAAGCAGATTTTTTTTTCTATTTGCTCTACTACATAGCTAGGTAAATACATAGGCCAGTTTCCAAACATTAGCACCAGGTAAGCTTTTAGTTTAGTATCAGCAGATACTGATGATACGAACCTGAGGCAGATCATGCTTTCCTCCTGGACTTCCCAGACATGGTTCTGCACAAGTACTTAGTATACCTGTAAGTAAGCTTGCAAGTCTGTGGAGATTCAATGATTTTTATATTTTAAATTAATATAAAATTGAATTAATACATACAAATAAAAATTCACATAAAGTGGTTGAACAATTCCCTTTGGCCTGTATCTTCAAATTAGGATATCTTTGTATCTGGGTATTTGGTCATGCAAAATTATTTCCTTTGACATCATATGTTCCTGTGCTTAGGAATATGCAAACCTTCAAGGACAGGGAACATGGACAATCTCACCTTCATTTCTTCATCAGTAACAGCATCTAATCCGCAAATTTTTTATGATGACAACTGTATTAAATAGTATAAGAGCAACAGATCCAAATGCAATAAATGAAATAGCTTTGTATCTATGAACAGATGCCATACCTGGGTCACATAATGCAATTATTACTGTTTTGTTCAAAATATCTCTTTTTCCCATTGTTTGTCACTGTGTAGTTACTGTGTTTCGTTTTATATTAGGCATTTCCCTGGCCGGTATTACACATGCTGTAAATATACACCTCTGAATGGCACAGTAGTAGTCAAATTAATCCTAATGGGGAAATTTGCCATGTGTATGTCTCATTGATTCAGCTGGTCTACCCACATGGTTAAGCTGATTGTGTAGGACTGATGTATTTAACTATAAACTGTTCAAGGTAAAGACTCTGTTCCTACAGTGACACACATGGTGCTAGAAAAGACCATCTAGATCACCAGATCCTACGTCTTGTTGTTATTGTCAAGCAAGTCATCTATGTATCTCATATGGACACACAGAGTCATATGTAGAATAACTTCTCCAGTGAAATCCTACTTCTGATTTGAGATGTGGGAACCATTTTAGTTAAAACACTAAGAAATTTCAACATTGATCTGAAACAGAAAAAGTGAAGAACCTCTAACTTTGAGATATATGTTGCTCAAATTGTTAAAGATGCTAAAAAATATAAAATTAACAGTGTGCACAGAAAACCTCAAAACAAAGCCATACTCCCAATTTCATAAATATAGAGAAAGCACTGTCTTCTGAAACTTGGTATAAGATGACTTTCCTGTTTATTTCAACATTACTTTTGGTGGGGACTTTTCCTTGAGAAAATACAGGAATATACATTCATGGGAACAGACCTGTTTCATCTGCATCACATTTATGTATAATTTTCCATTTGTAGAGCAAAATAACATAATTTATCTTGTATTATTTCATGTTAATATTGTTTCAGTACATTGTTTTCATCATCTATGTTACCATTTTAATCCTTTCAAACATAAAATATCTATATACACTGAGCACAGTGTCTACAAACATTAGATTGAGGGACTTTTTTCTTGGCAGCTGAAAAACAGAGAGAGATTAAAGAAGTAGCCATATTGCTGGCAAGCCACTCACATTTATCATCATCCCAGGCTGACACTGTGGAGGAGAGTCGCAATACATATTTAATTAAACTTCTTGTTCTTCCTCAAATGAGAGCTTAAGATATAGGGAAAAGTAAGATGAAATGTGTGCTGCAACTGAATTTAGCATAATGCATCTATGACTCTCAGTTTTGGAAGGACTCCAGTTCTAAATAACTGGCAGCTAAAAAAAAGAGGAGGGGGGGCAGGATTATCCTGTTTACCAAAAGGCTCTTTTATTTTAGTGAGATCTGGAGTTATCTTCTCTTGCTTTTACTTCAGTAGAATTAGAATCAGAAATAAATCTTTAATTTGATACCTTAAAAGAAAGTGAATGAAATGAAATTAGAACCGTCATAAAATTATAGTAGCACCCAGATGGGTAAGAGGGAATTATCACTCTGTGAATGGAAGAGCTCCTTCCTGAAAATTGCAAGTATCACTGTCTTCCAAACTTTCTAGAACTGAAACAAAGCATATCATAAAAAAATGAATTTTTGGCTGTTTCAGTGTGAATACAAATATGTGGTGAGTTATTCTGGATTACCACCAAAAAGGCAATATAATGGAACTGTATTTGTGTGCTATCTAAATACAGCAAATACCATGTTATCCTGAATGTAGATATTTTGCCTATAATAATATTTTTTTCTGTTCAACACCTTGAATTCAAGGTTTTCAAGAATCTTCTAAGTGTTAAATAATTTTTTTACATGTTTTTGACACATATTTTCAAAATTGTTTTTCCAGAAATTAGAGTTCTGAGTCTTTTCTGCAGTAACCTACAGCCTTAATAAAGTGCAAAGCCTATCCTCAAGTTGCTAGCATCTGCTCCAGTATAAACTGTGGAACCTTGACCTTCCCTTTCCATGTTGGCATTAGATTTTCATTTTCAAATATCCCAAAATGAATGATATAACAGAGTTAGTGAACACTGTGACGTACCCTGCCCATCTCCCAGATGGTAAGAGCAAAATCACTGGTTTCTGTAAAGTATTTAGAGGCTTATGTATGAAAATGGATGCTTATTGTTAGGTGTATGTCTGAACACTTTTTCCTCATCTTTGAACCCAATACACATGATTTTTGCCATTACCAGGAGAAGGAGCCAGGCTTTGTACTGACCTGGCAGTGCAGGACTTGTCTGCAGTTGCCTCAGCCTGAGCTGGTTGGGGCTTGGTTTAACAGTTGCGCAGTGGTCAGTGACTGCTGCCTGACTTGTTTTAGCCTGAGCCCTGGAAATACTCTGTGTGATAAAGGCCCAACAGCCCCAGGGAACCACTGTGCAACAAATAACAGCCCCTTGGTGTAACAGGGCTGGGGGACGCTGGGGACAACTTTCAAACTTCAACCTGGAACCAATGAAAAGAAAACAAAGTGTGTCATGAAAAACAAAAAATAACCACAAGCAGACCCCAAGATTAAAGAGAAAGAAAACATTGTCATCAGCATCATGTTTCTCCTAGTAAGAGGAGGAAGAAGCCTCCACCAATGACTTAATACTCCTCTCAGCAGAGAGGGCAGGGCACTGTCAGCTCATCACAACCTCCTTTCCCCCCTCTTCTTCTCACGGAAGGACTAAGTGTTGACTTTCAGATCTTGAGGGACGTTTCTTAGATGTGAGCACCATACCAGTGTACAGGGATAGCTACTAGGAGTGTCTAAGTGGTTTTTTTAATAACAATTTTAGTTGTATTGTTAATGAGCCTTTTCTGCATTAAATAGTCTGGACTGTTAAGCTGTTAAAACATTAATTGGACTAACAACAAGTTCTTATCTCTGTGTACAAGATGTATTCACTTTTGCTCTTTAGAAGATTTTGAAGTGTAAGAACCTTTTTGCCTACTTTTCCTAAGTACACAGCAGCCTTCCTTCTGTGCAACATCACCCAGCAGAAAGAAATTTTCCATGGTAAAAGCCATATGTTTTGTGATCACCTTAGATAACTTTGGTTGAGTATTTTCTAGCTGAGTGAAGCATGTCCTTGTTCCAGGTTAGTCTGTAGCTTATGTTACATTCTTTTATGCTTTTGAATCCTCTGGTACTAAGAAGAGTAATGAATCTGGGTCTCAGATTCATTTTTCCCCAGGAAGTTTTTGAATGAAACCAATGCAATGGCTGTGACTCAAAAAAACCTCAAAGCTTATTCATGGTCTGAGCATGACTACTGGATTGTAGCTATCATGAATTTAGGTGTCATTTAGTCCTTTTCCAGTTGATTTGTGAATTGTGATGGAGCTTAGGCAACAGCTAAATACCTAGGTGCTCAGATGGAGTGCATGTGTATATACTTGCATTTAGGTAGCTATGGCACTTGCATTCAAGAGGCTGTTCAAGTATTTATATTTAGCTACAAGAATTCATTGCTTAGAAACAGAGGCACTAGTTAATTTGTGCAGTCTCAGGCTCAGCATTAGAGAACAGGCTTTCTAACTCACTCAATGACCAACATAATGTACAAAACCTTACTTTTAATACTTAAAACACAGAAATGAACATTAAACAGCATGTTCATATAAAACGTGACTTGTCTGATTTTCACCTGTGAGAAGAAGATGGCATTACAATTTTGGGATATCTTTTGAAAAAAAAAAGTGTATATTTGCTGTGTGTGTATATGTACATGCATGTGTGCATATACTTGTATGATTTGGTTTCTTAAAATAGCTGCTTTGATATGTGCAACCCCTCATGATATGTAGGGTAAGTAGCTTAGTGGTACTGAGACAAAAATTGATCCTCATACAGCCCTACGGATGTTCACTGAAGAGCATATAACCTTGCAAAACCAAGTCACAGTTTAATGTTGTGAAATTTTTTGAAAATTAATTTTTGTGAGAAGATTATATTTTGTTTGGAAAAGGTTTCTCATATATCTATAATAGTGTCTGCAGACAGAGAAAGAAAGACTGCAGGGTAGCCAACAGTTAGTGCACTCATTATGTGGACGCCAAATGTCTTTGCTCTGCACTAGAGTGTACCCACAGATATCTGAACCTATCTCAGAACCCGGAAACAACGGGGACAGCAGAGAAGGCTATGGAATTTAATGTATCCTTGTTCCCAACAAGAGTTTATTACATTATACGTTTCCCGCAGAATAAGAACTAAAATATCCACCATTTTGGTAAGTGTCCTACTGACTCTTTTGGGAGGAGAAAGCTACAATGAAACACTGTACTTCTTCCACCAGTTTAAAGGCAGAGCTGAGCTACTAAACATGCATTTACAGTCTATGTGGTGGGAAGGATTGTTTTGTGGCTCTGTATTGGCAATGGGAATAACACAGAAAAGAAGGACAAGGACAAAAGAAAAGGAATAAGGGAGAGAAAGTGCATCAAAGCAGCGATCAGCCAATATTCTAGGTGTCACTTCATTGTTGTGTGACACTGTGAGTAAGCACACTGTCAGGTCCTCAGATCAAATCAAATAACCTTTCTGCTTTGCCACTGTGAAAGGTATTCAGTAACATTGTCATGGTAATTGCCAGAGTGCAGCACCATCAGTTCCCACCTCATCAGGGGCTAATCTACTTGCTTATAAATTGGGAACACGCAAATTCTAAGGTGTATAAAAGCACTTGTTGATAGGAGAGAAAGTAGGGGTAGATCAAGATGGAACACTAAGGTTTTCATAGTCTTGCAAATGCTTTTTATAACAAGCAAACCTTTAGTTAATATATCCTCTAATTCTACTAATAAAACACCTATGTATCTTAGGACAATCATAAATAGTTCTCATGATCATTTTGTTTTTGAATGATACCTTTTTTCAAGAACTTGCAGTTTCATGAGCCAGACACTTCTCATAGTTTGTCATTATAGCATAGCCTTTCAGAACAATTAGTTTAGACAATGAAACCCCATTTATCATCATTTCACATACATTAATTTCTTATATGGCCATAGACTTCTTAATATATTAATCTGATTCCAGCCAGTTTGGAGTTGCACACACCCACAAAAGTTCAACGTGTCCACAGGCAGAAGCAGCAGTAAACATAAATGACCAGGAGTAAATTTAAAACTGAAGCAGAGATCACTTCATCCATCCTGTAGTTACCAGGTTTTTCCTGACGTTATTATGTCAACCTCTTGAGGTGCAATAAAAGCACACTTTGCAGAAGTGTGAGAACATGAAATTTTATTTCTAAACTTTTAGTGTTATCTGAACTGGTGGTTGGATTTTAATTCTCTACAAGACCAAACCACTTTTTAATTATGTTATTTTTCTCCATAATATGCTCATTTCCTGATACGTATTGGCATCAGCTTAAGACGTGATTCTGCACACTCTTGGAAAATCAGATATATAATGAAAAATGTTTAACTTTTTTGCTGTAGTCATGACATTTTATGCTTGTGTGACAAATTTTTTTCTTTGTTGATATTTCATGTTTTATATACAAACTTAGATAAAATGAGTTAAGTAGTTTAAAATCAAGCCAGAAGACTTACTACTGAAATAGAAATTCTTAAAATCCCTATATGATTTCCTGTCAATAGATGATTATAATGACATAGTCTCAGGTGTCAACAGGAAGCACAGTTGTATACTAAATCTTTTTATTCAAGATTATTGTTAACTACATTAAGTTCAGTTACACTGAAGCATGTACTAAGTTTAGAAAGCATTGCTGAACTGGGAACTTACTGAGTATATAAATTTTCAAAAATGTTCTGTAAACTAGGAAGAAGAGAGAGGAAATGATACTCTATATTGTGTATCTAGTACAGATATTTGTAGATATCAGACTAATATTCCTGTAATAAAGATAAAAAAAAGGACGTATGATGAGAAATGAGACATATCAAAGGAATTTGAAAGGTATATCATTATAGTGATTTATATAAAAATGTATTATCTTAATTTATATAAATATTTATTACCTTAGTTTTTATATTTTTATCTTAGACATGTAAGTGTCTTTGCATAGGTGATGGAAACAATTAGATAAACCTTAGATGAGATTCATCCTATCCTAAAAGAAATGTTTAAGATATATCAAATGAACTGCCTATAACGTGACCTTGACTACAACTGGAGCCTAGTTCTCAGGTGGATTTCTGTAGAGTAGACATATTTAGCTAGGTAGTCTGAATCCCACGTTTTCTGTAGGATTGAGAAAGACAGAAAGGCATGTCCTGGAGGAGCAGAGATCTGAACATCCAATCTGTGTTTGGGTCCCTGTGAAAAATAAGTTCCTTTGTTCCCTTTTATATCTCTGTTTCAATACAATGGGACGGTACAAGTCTAATATTATTATTTAAATACTGGTTTTAGCAGAAAAATACTGCAAAAGAGCAGGAAATATGTCAGAAGATGACTCTGTATTCAGAAATGAAGCCAGGTGAAGATCTTTTTCCAAAAGGCTGTCATAAGCCTTTGTTGATCTGTGCTAGAGTTTTACTAATTTTTAGGCTATAAATATGAAAAAAAATTGTAAAGAGAAGTTATATACTTATCAGTCTATAAAATGTATTACCTCTCCCTATAAATATGGCAACTCTAAGGAATAAGAAACACAGATAAGATCTGACCGAAAGGACAGAAAATGAAAATTTTAAGGGTAAATTTTATGAGGTTAGAATTGAAAAAAACAGTTCTCAGGAGAGTTTGTACAAAAAGCCTCAGAACTGCCATGTTTTTCACTGCATTGGTACATAAGCTGGGGAATGGCCAAAGTCTTTCTTCTTTTGGTACTTCCTAATTCCAGAAAACAACTTGTTTGGAATTGAAGTGACAAGTAAGCAAAGGAATCTGTCCGGACTAGTAATTATCAATAGTGTTGGTATCCTTCAAGGATGAGGAAAGTAGTGTCCAGAATACAGGTAAGAATGTATACTTTTCTATTCCATAATAAAGAATTAAGCTGGTCACAGAATTGGATAGTTGTTGTAGAGCCTCATTTTTCTTTAAACAAAATTTCTCAGTAGGTTTTAAGGAATTTAGATCAGTCATTAAAAGCCAATAAGTAAAACATTATCATCAGCCAGAACGTCCCAGGACTGCTGACCAATGTTTTCTTTTCTCATCCCTTCAATAATCAAGCTTCAAATTTGCTTCTACTTGGAGGTTTGTGTCAATCTCTGTGATTTCATGCACCATTAGCTGAATTGATAGATCTTAATGAAACCCACAGAAACACTATAATTTTTGATGTTTTCCCTATCAAGATGTTTACGCATTTAGTTTGTGAGTTAGGTGAGAATTTAAATTAATATTTTTAGTTTTCTAGAATTTTAATTTGGGATCTTTCTGTTTCCCATTTTCTGAAACTATGTTAAATATACATTCAAGCTTTTCCTTTAAATTAAATTGTAGTATCCTATTAAGAACTTCATAGAAATATTTTTAAATTTAGTACAGAATTTTGCCACTACATCTTTGATTTTTTTTAATTGGATAATATATTATTCATAATTATCCATAATTTGCACAGTGATCCCAGAGTTGGCAATAGGCTTCCTTTCAGAAAACTGGTTCAGAGGTGTCCCATTTTTCTGTAACCCTCCTCCCTAGGGCTCTGATGTCTGTAATTTATGGCCTAGTTTTGTGCCACATGGCTCTGTGACCTTGACTCAGTTTCGCTAATAGATGTTAACTCGTGAGAAAGTCCGTGAAAAGAAGATATGCAAAACAAGTAAAAGCACAGACAGAAGTAGAATTGCTGAGACAGTATTAGCAACTCAGGGATTCACAAGGGGAAATACTGATGTGAAACTTTATGAAAATTCCAAGGAAAAAGTCAGAGAATCAGGAGGCAGGAGGTCAGAGACCCTGGCTTTCTCACCTGACTCTGTCTGCCTGGCCTGCAGACACTCGTCAAGGATAGTGAACATATTAACGCTTAGTTTAGGAGTTTGCTAGTCCTTGTGATTTAGCGTCTGTGTTGGCCAATAAATATCTTTGCACTCTTCAGCTGTGTATATTCTGTTTACAGACTGTCCTTCAGAATGGCAAAAACTGTCTGAAGAAAGTGATTTGGAAAGGAAAGATTACAGTTACCATATAAGTACTATGTATATCTTAAAATATTACAAAGGTCAAAGATATCACATCTCAGAAACAAATGTCTGAGTTACCTTTAGGTAACACTTTTGCTACCAGTGTTATCACAAATCACACGGATATAGGGTGTCTCTCTTCAAAAAACTTCCTGCAAGTCCAAGTTGAGGCATACTAGTGTATTATGTTTATAAACAAAAAGGTTTGATATTTTAGTGTCACTACTGAAGTCTTATTTCTTAATGAATACTAAGGTCATTGTTTAAATTTTCTATTCTTACACTGACATCCTATATTTTAGATCTGAATTTCAAATGATGTTGAAAGTAAGGGAGAAAATCTGGAATCAGAGAGAAACAAAACCATCAGGTTTGTTACTTGAATGTATCCATAATTGCAGGTTAGGTCCAGATATACTTGAGGGTCTGGACCCTATAATTTGGATGTTGAGGAAGAAAACCAAATTTCTCTTTTAAAACTATTTGTAACAATAAAATAAAAATAAAACCCACTGTACCATAATGAAGAATCAGACCATGGAAAGCCGAAGTGAAAGCTGGCTTACAGTTGTATCGCTTTACTAAACTATATAAACAACAAACATGGCCCTAATCACTTTGTACAGCCAATTATAGTTTCTCTACTAGAAGTTCTAGAGTGCACTTAACTCAAAAAATGAAAACTCTCTTGCTAAATTAAACCAATCGAAATGGAAATGAGAAGATTTTTATAATTTATACATTTCCAAGGACAGTCCATAAAACTTTGCGTGTCATTTATTCTGTCTGAGCACAGGCAATGGATATCTTACAGGTTCTCTGGGTCAATTGGTTAATTAGAGACATTAAATCATTTCATAATTTTATAGTCACAAATGTATCCTTTTAGAAATGTTACCGTCATGTCCATTTCTCTCCTTTTTGCACCTGCATAAAGTACACAGCCAGCCTTGAAACCCCTGAGAACTGGTGCAGCCTGACTCGGTAGGTACAGAGCCTCTTTCCTAAGTGAGGTATTGACTACAATAATAATGTCAAGTAATCAAAATATTTTAGGTGAAACTGTAAGTAATTACTCTGAATATACAATCAGGCCCTCTAGGCCTTATGATCAGAGACATTTACAACACCTAAGTTTACAAGACAACGGCAGCTATTGGCAGGTTAAAAAAAGGTAGAAAATCACAGCTATCATTATATCACCATAACTATCAAAATGTATTTTCTTGTCTTTTCCATTTGAATTCTCCAGAAAAGAGAATTTATTTCTTCTGGAATTAAGAAATCTATTTACTTTAACTGGATATATATGTATAAAAAAATTATTTCCCATCCTAATCAGAAATTCAAATCCCGTGTTTATGAAGCGCCATGTGATTTCTTCCCAGGAACTGTAACAAGGAGATAGTTTTTTAAACCAAATTATTTTTAAAATAATTTGCAGCAGATGCTTTACACTCCTTCCTATGTCTGATGAGCCTAGCAGCTTACATGAAACCATGATAGCTCTGCTGTCTTTCAAGAGTCTATGCAGTAGAGTAGTAAGAGTACAATCTTTCCCCTAATTACTAGTGATGTATGATAACACATATTGTAGGTTTTTTTAGGGTTTTGACACACTGAATCATAAAGTAATGACTACAGTGCACTTAAAGGGCTCTGTGCTCCCTTTTCAATAAGGTCAGGTAGTTTTCTTAATCACTTTTGTCAGCTGTGTTAACCTTCAAAACCTACTTCTGTTTAGTGGAGTTAGGACAGTTAAACTTGTAAAGGCTAATTTATTCTCTGATTTTTCTCCTGCTTCTAGGCAATTAGAATTTTGTTTTGTTTTGCTAAGCTACATCAATTTAAACTGAGCATGAGATTGACCTATTTAATATTACTGGAGTGTTGATGTGACCCTTCAGAATGAAAGGTTTTCCTCTTCCAAGTACTGAGCGGCAGGCAGAAATTAAACTAACAATAAGGCAAAAAAATGACAAATTGGAAAAAAACCAGTATTTGAAGTGTAAACCAAGGAATTGGAACTAGCATGCAAACACCTTTAGAAAAGTCCTCATGTTTTATAAGAGCCTGAGGAGTCGTTGGATACTACCTGCATTGCCCCAATTACCTTTGCCTGGATACGTGAGAGATCAAGGAATAAAATTAAGCTTTATAGTCAGTGGAATGATACCACAGAGCTCCCTTCTCCTGGAATGACACCAAATAGTATACAGCTAATAGAAAGCTGGTAGGTGGTTTTGTGACTTCGTAGGGGCTGGTGCAAAATGTGCACAAAAGAATAGAGCTGGGCTGGTGAGGGAATTACGTTTCAAAAGGAAATTCTGGCAATGGAAGAAAACTTGTTGCTGTAGGTCACTGCAGTGAAAGTGGGCATGTGGCAAGGTCTGCTCTTTGTGGCAGCAGGAGACTGTGAAACATGTGAACACACTCATGACTTGAAAAAAAAGTGATAAAATGACTAAAGAATAATATAGCATAGCATAGCATAGCATAGCATAGAATAGAATAGAATATTTCAGTTGGAAGGGACCTACAATGATCCTCTAGTCCAACTGCCTGACTGCTTCAGGGCTGATCAAAAGCTTAAGCATGTTATCAAGGACATTGCCTAAATGCCTCTTAAACACTGACAGGCTTGGGGCATTGAC
The DNA here is from genome assembly GCF_965638725.1 of Aptenodytes patagonicus. Lineage (NCBI taxonomy): Eukaryota > Metazoa > Chordata > Aves > Sphenisciformes > Spheniscidae > Aptenodytes > Aptenodytes patagonicus. The sequence continues at coordinate 35,772,437 of NC_134952.1, read as the reverse complement.
CACCTCTCTAGCAAGCCTGTTCCAGTGTTTGACTTCTCGGTAAAGAAATGCTTTCTAACATCCAGTCTAGACCTCCCCTGACGCAGTTTTGAACCATTCCCATGCATCTTATCACTGGATACCAGCGAGGAGAGAACAGCACCTCCCTCTCCACTTCCCCTCCTCAGGAAGCTGTAGAGAGCACTGAGGTTGCCCCTCAGCCTCCTTTTCTCCAATCTAGACAAGCCCAAAGGCTTTAGCCGCTCCTCATAGGACATGCCTTCCAGCCCTTTCACCAGCTTTGCTGTCCTCCTCTGGATGCATTCAAGGACTTTCACATCCTTCTTAAATTGTGGGGCCTAGAACTTCACACAGTACTCAAGATAAGGCCACACTAAATACAGTGGGATAATCGGCTCTTTTTGACCAAATGGTTATACTGTGTTTATTGCACCCCAAGTTGCGGATTGCCCTCTTGGTTACCAGGGCACACTGCTGACTCATATTGAGCCTGCTGTTAACCGGCACCCCCAGATTCTGTTCTGCAGGGCTGCTCTCCAGACACTCCTCTCCCAATTTATACTTGTGCCTGGCATTACTCCATCCTAGGTGCAGAATCCAACATTTCAACTTGTTAAATTTCATCCCATTAATCACAGTCCAATGCTCCAATTTATCTAGATCCCTCTGCAGAGCCTCTTGTCCCTCAAAAGAGTCAACAGCAGCTCCCAGATTGGTATCATCAGCAAACTTGCTAATGGTGCATTCAACTCCTGCATCCAGATCATTGATAAAAATATTGAACGGAACTGGCCCTAGAATTGAGCCCTGAGGAACACCGCTGGTGACCAGTCACCAGCCAGACGTAGCCTCATTCACTACAAACCTTTGAGCTCTGCGCTTCAGCCAGTTCTTCACCCAGTGCACTGTGAACCTGCTCATCCCACAGTTGGACAACTTGTCCAGAAGGATGCTGTGAGGGACAGTATCAAAAACCTTACTAAAATCCAGAAATACTACATCTATTGCCTTCCCTTCATCCACTAGGCAGGTGACCTTATCATAGAAGGATATAAAATTAGTTAAATGGGACTTTCCCTTTGTGAAGTCATATTTAGGGTTGACTCAAGGGACCCTACCCTCCACTGATAAAGAAACTCCTGTAAGGAAAAGCATGAGCTTTATGATTCAAAGAAATGGCTAAAAAGGAGTTTTATGTGACTACCATCACAGTACAATGCGACTACCGTCACAGTGCAAGTAAAGTCAATGGCTGACTGCTGTTAGCTGTCTCTGTTAGAGGTAGTAAGAAGGGGCCCAATACAATTTTGTATATGTTAGGGGAAAACAAAGATGGATTTAAGGGGAATTACCTCAATACTGCTGTCTGGAGACTCCTCATTCACCAAAAAAGTGAGTACGACAGCAGCGCCTTAACGTTTGTCTATCTTCCCTTTTCCAAGCATCAGTTTGAGAATCATGTTGGATGAAAAAATAAAGCTTTAGCATTTTGATCCACTGGAGATGACAAACTGCAGATTGGCCTAATTCCTGCCTGTGGAAATACAGTAAAGAGAAGGAACTAAATGAAGTGAAGACATTTTCAAAACCAAAACGGAATTGCATGAAAAAGTAGACTGAAATCAATGTGAATTAAGACTCAGTTCTCCACTCCCAGTTTAAAATTGCTACCAACAGGCTTTTTGAACTGATGTGAACTGGCAGTTTCCTGGATTTCAGTGTGACAGTGCTAATGCTGAGATGTTACAATGTTTTAATTCATAACAAAATTGGAAGAAAATCAAGTATTTTGCTATTATGCTAATAGATATAATACATACAATATTACTGCTAAATTACAAGAGCACACTGCTGACCTATGGTCAGCTTGTTTACCTCCAGCACCTCAAGACCTTTTTCTGCAAAGGTGCTCCACAGTCAGTCAGTTTGCAACCCAGTCTGCTTTATGGGGTTGTTCCATCCCTGGTGCAACACTTCACATTTCTCTTATACAAATTTTATGAGGTTTCACACAGCTCATTCCTCTAGTTTTTTGAGGTCCTTCTGAATGACAACCTTATCCTGCAGTGAGGTGATTGCTCCCCACGGCTGGGTATCATCTACAAATTTGTTGACAGTTAATTATGTCCCATTACCCAGGGCATTGATGATGATGATGATACATTTTCTTGTCCCCGTTTTTAACCCCTGAGCAGCATTAAAGTGTTAATTTTGTTTGAAATTACATAGGTAATTGCCATCATTTAGCCATGCTTTAATTCACAGAATCACAGAATCAGAATGGTTGAGGTTGGAAGAGCCATCTGGAAGTCACACAGTCCAACCCCTCTGCTCAGGCAGGGCCACCTAGAGCAGGATGCCCGGGACCTTGTCCAGATATCTTTCAATATCTCCAAGGAAGGAGACTCCACAGCCTCTCTGGGCAACCTGTGCCAGTGCTCAGTCACCCTCACAGTGAAAAAGCATTTCCTGATTTTTAGACAGAACTTCCTGTGTTTCAGTTTGTGCCCATTGCCTCTGGTCCTGTCGCTGTGTACCACTGAAAAGAGCTGGCTCTACCTTCTTTACAGCCTCCCATCAGATATTTGTACACATTGATGAGATCCCCCCTGAGCCTTCTCTTCTTTAGGCTAAACAGCCCTAGCTCTCAGCTCTTCCTCATAGGAGAGATGCTCCAGTCCCATAATCGCCTTCATGGCCCTTTGCTGGACTCTCTCCAGTATGCCCATATTTCTTGTACTGGGGAGCCCAGAACTGGACACAGTATTCCTATACACAGCGCAGGATACTATTTGCCACCTTTGCCGCAAGGGCACTTAGCTGGCTCATGTTTAACTTGGACCCCCGGGAGCCAGGACTACCAGGTCCTTTTCTGCCAAGCTGTTTTCCAGCTGGGTGGCCCCCGGCATATACTGGTGCAGGAGGTTCTTGCTCCCCAGGTGCAGGACTTTGCACCTCTCCTTGTCAAACTTCATGAGGTTCCTGTCAGCCCATTTCTCCAGCTTGTTGAGGTCCTTCTGGATGGCAGCATGACCTTCTGGCATATCAGCCGCTCCTCCCAGTTTTGTATCATCAGCAAACTTGCTGAGGGTACACTCTGTCCCATCATCCAGCTCATTAAGGAAGATGTTGAACAGGATTGCACTCAGTATCAACCCCTGAGCTACACTGCTAGTTACTGGCCTCCAACTAGACTTCATGCTACTAATTCCGTAGTTGGAAAAAGAATATCTGTCATCCTATTGTTTTTGAAAACAAATATAGCACTGAATGATTTATTTTGTAAAGCACCATGCTGTTATGAAAATGTGAAACATCACAAATGCCAAGAGATGGGTCAAATTAGTCAGATTTAGGTTAAAAAATAACACCATATTAACAATAAGGAAAAGAAAACACAGACTGTTACAGAAAAATGAAAGTAATTCCAGCAGACAAATAAGAAAAGACTTCAAATAAAAGTAATGAAAACTCTTCTCAGAAAGATAATTCACGTGGAAGAATGCACTCCATTTGTACAACAGTATATAGAAAAATAAAAGAAATAATGAATGAAGCAAAAATGTTCATGGATATAGAATTGGACAGTGTATCCTCTGCTTCCCACATAGCTATATAAAGTGTAGTTTGAGGAACTGCCACTCTCAGGGTAATATGCCAAACCAAATTTTATCACAGGTCAAAGAATGTGCATGACTGTAGAAGTAAGGCTGGCAGTGATCTATGAGGAGAAAAGGGCAATGTTACTATTGAATGTGCTGAAGATCAAAAGATAGAATGCTCTTCAGCAGGTGTTTTCTTCCTTTTAAATTGACAGATGTTTAAAACTGTGCAGGCTGTAAGAAAAATGGCCTTTAAAAACTTTTAGCCAGAGTATATAATTAAAATAAGGGGGAAGGGGTGGGGGGCGGGGAATATGTGTGTATATGTGAATAGCACATGAGATTCACTGGTGGATGTTACAGGCACCACGTATGGGAACGTGGAACTGAAAAGAAACTCCTAGGTAATCAAATCCAGGCTCCCAATACCGGAGGTTGCTACTTTTAAGCTAACATTCATAAACTTTTCAAACCTTGCTAACCTGCAAATTCAGCTTTCTGCCTCTTAAGTTTGAAAGCTGTTCTTGAACTTAATTTCTTAATTGTCTAGAAACCATTTTCCTAATTCCCCAAATTTAAGCATGATATATTATTTGCAATTTTTTCTTTTTTACTGTATCTGATTTTAATTTTTTTTCCTTATGGTTCCATCATATTTTTGGGAGACAATCATTTTATAATTGCCTCCAGTAACAAGATCTTTTTAATCTTGTTATTTAAAATATTTGTTCGTAGCCAAATTTCTTGTTAAGTAACTAATATTTAATCATATTTTTTTTATTCTAGTCCGTAGATCATCTAGTGGGTTTTTGTACATTTTTTTATCCTTCAACACCTTATATCATTATAAAATGTCACTACAAATTTTTTTTTCTTTGTTGCAAGATCATGGATACTACGTAAAACTAATCCTAAGATCAGTTTAGAGCAACTTGTCTAGAAACCTTTCTATGAGCTAATAATTGTCCCTCCAAAACTATCTACTGAATTGTCCTGTTAGGTTTTTAGGCATCTTATTTCCTTCCATTCGAATTAATCCATATTTCCTCCAGTTTAATTAATAACTTATTGTGGGTATTAAATATCTTGTTGAAACCTAGATAAAACAATTTTTTCATTCAAACTACTGAACCTTTAGACCTGTTTGCTGTTGAATCACCTATGCATGTTACGCTTGCTCTCTACACCTACCCTGAGTGAAGAAACGTGTGTGATAGATTCAGTGTCAGGTTAAGTTATATAGCTGAGTAAGGTTGAATAACTCTGGTTCCTGAAAAGGTGTGAAAGAAACAGATTTTCCAGCAGTTATTTATGATCAGTGATTGAGCAGTTACATCCTCAACAACTTGGAGTGTCAGTAGCAGTCAGTAGGACTTGGGCTGTCACCAAACAGTCCCAGGACAGCAAACCTGGGAAGTAATAATCAATGTTCAATGTGCTTGAGTTAGTGAGTGAGTTAGGGACCCTTTATAATCTTCATCACACCACAAATTCTTCATAACTTCTCAAAGCGATAGAACATCTTAGAGGATGATACATTTATTATATATGTATATGCATATATATATATATTATTGGGAGTGTGTTTTGGCAACTACAGACTCCTGTCCTCAAGACTTTAGAATAACTTTATAAAAAAATGTTAAAGTGGAAATGTATTATGAGATGTGAGGTTGACTTGTTACCTTACTTGTTAGGTTTAATTTCATGTTAAAATAGATGGGCCAGAGCAAACTATACCAATTTTACCACCTAAAACCACGTTTATGTGCTTGTCATGATAGTAAAATCATTATAATCTGGAGCTAGTATACCAGCATTACAGCCAGAAATAATTTTTTCTATCATTATTTTCAGTATTGTATTTGTATTAGTTTTTTGAAAGATGGAATGAGAAGCATGTGAAGGAACAACAGTTCTCCAAAATCAAAACTCTTCATATAAGAATATAGGGTTTTAAGGCAGCCTTTGCTGGGGGGATGTCTCAGTTCCTGGCTGTAAAGAGCAATGGACACACCAGTACAGCCAATAATAAGCAGTTTATTAAGGCTGTTATTTAGCACATCAGCAATCCCTGTCTGTGTTTCTTTTCTGATTGATGCTGAACTGTGGCTCATGTGACTGTAGAAATCCATAGTAACGGGAGCTTTTTACTTTAGGAAACATTAACAGTTTGTGGTACAGGCAGAACTACTCTATACCCCTAAGTGTACAGTGGCAAAACTTAGTAAAGCTACGGTTACTGAACTGTGCCCACTGGTTCTTGTTAACATAACTTCAGATTCATTTCAGTTCTTGATTTTAAGTCTGTCAACTTGTATTATGTGTAACAGGTATATGCCGAGTTCACAGATGCAAATTTGTGAAATGCAATAAAATCAATATTTTGTTTAATTTGGGCTTCTGGTGAACAAATACGTGACAGAAATATTTTGTGTTACCATAAGCTCAGACTACAGAAATTAAGTGAATTAGCATAGTTTTTGAACATATTGATTTTTTTGAACTATACTGAAATTTGTGAAGATGATACAGTTTTAGCACCTATTTTATAACTCGAATTATTCCATTCCTCATAATGTATTTCCATTTATTCCAAGTTTTGCGTTTGATTTTTTTACCTCACATATTTGCAGCCTCAAAAGTATTGTTTAGGGTTTTTTCAAGATGTTACTGAAATGGGTAGAGATGCTTCTGTACAATCTCAAGAAATTGTGCATCCAATCATTAAACTGACAACTTTCAGGAGGCTGTATCAGATGCATTAAGACAATGAATGTTGTATCAGAGTGAATAAGCACACTGGAATTTATCTTTATAAATATAATATGAAAAAGGAAGTCTCTACATAATAAGTTCTAATTCTGATCTAATACAAAATTTTATAACTTTTTTTCTGCAGTGGCCATATACCCTACATGATGACCTATAGTTTAGAAATGAACTTGTGTTTTTTTCCAAATAAATGTGCACTGATTGTAGTAGAACAGATTACATTTTAAGTCTATCAGAATGAAATAGCCACACATATGTTAGCTGACTATTAATAAGCTCTATATTTAACCTGTGACTAATGGTCTAACTTTTCTGTGATTCTAAGTAATGTACATGCAAAGACAATTTCAGACTTTACAGTCACCACTACAAAGATTAAAATATTTTTAAAAACAAATTTACTTCTTAGTTCCAAGAAACATTATCCACTTAGGTACAAAATTTTTGTCTGGAACGGGCATGAACTCTTGGTCTTGGCCATGTTAGATTCTATTTTCTCAAAAAAATATTGTTCTGTATTTTTGGGGAAAAAAGTCAAGGTTTTCACTCTGTGTAAAATAATGTTCAGTCAAAGAAATGAACAGAATTTATTTGGGACTACATATACAGAGTGGGGTAATTTAGTGCCCTAATTGTTAGTCAATATCTGCCTACATATCTGTTCTGTTCAGAGCTGAACGCACACCTCATGCCACACAAATAATAACTAAAAGTCCTGACTAGAAAAGCTGGGTATCAAAGATGAGAGGAATTTCTTTATCAAACTCTCTTATTTGTATGATCATTTCCATGAATGTGCCATAATATTTATCAGTATGGCTTGTCATACAAATATTGAGGGGGGGGGGGGTTGGAATCTATTAACATCCATGCACAAGATTTACATTTTTCTTTAACCAATTTTGACTGTATGAACACATTGTGCCAGCCTTGATTGTGTGTCCTTTTTTGTCTGAACATCACTTTCAAACTTATTTTCAATACGTGATAATTTGGCTTGTATTAGTTTGTAAACATTAACACTATGCTAATTATGGACTTGTGAACATTTTTAATGCTTGCCATAAGTTTAACAAGATGCTGTATGTTAACTCTTGCAGTCTTGTGAGAATTTAATGGAGTTAAAACATTTGCAGCAAAATGAAGGTAATGTGTATATTCATAGAATCATAGAACCATAGAATCATTAAGGTTGGAAAAGACCTCTAAGATCATCGAGGCCAACCGTCAACCCAACACCACCACCCACTAAACCATGTCCCTAAGCGCCTCATCTACACGTCTTCTAAATACTTCCAGGGATGGTGACTCAACCACTTCCCTGGGCAGCCTGTTCCAATGTTTAACCACTCTTTCAGTAAAGACATTTTTCCTCATGTCCAATCTAAACCTCCCCTGGTGCAACTTGAGGCCATTTCCTCTTGTCCTATTGCTTGTTATTTGGGAGAAGAAACCAACACCCACCTGGCTACAACCTCCTTTCAGGTAGTTGTAGAGAGCGATGAGGTCTCCCCTCAGCCTCCTTTTCTGCAGGCTATATTATTTGCATGCAAATCCCATAGAGAGAGCAAGAGCTCATTTACACACACAGACACACACACAAAAGAGAGAGATTTAAAGGTCTAGAGGTGAAAAGTAATAGCAACTGAATATCCATGTAATATCTGAAATAATTGGACAAGATATTATCCTTTTATCATCTTCATAAATGGAAATGCAAAAATACTCAACAAATAGAAATATTCAAGCATAAGTTCACTAGTTGATTTCAAATTGTGCTAAGATAGCATCAAAATTTAAATGAATATTTCTGGCTTCTAAGTTTAAGGGAGAGGGTTTACCATTAGTTTAGCAGAGAGCAAGAAAGGATCTTCAGCTGGTGGTGAGTTTCAGGAAAAGAAACATGTGGGTATTCACAGGAATTTTGTGCCAGAACAGTGTTTCGTGTCTCATGAGGAGCATGCACAGACACTGCCAGTGGGCACCATTCCTGCTCAGGGTGGTTCCACTATGTGATTTGCACAGATCAGGTAAGAACCAGTTAAGTGCTGAGACAAAAAGTTTAAAAGATTCTTTCCCCAAAAAATGGACACGTAAGATTCACAGAAAGAAAGTGAATGTGTCCTTGGTACTTTTTAGGCTTTTTGCAAACAGCCTATATTTAAAATAATTTCAGTATAAAGTTAAACCTGTTTACTTTACAATGAATAGAGTATTGTTAACACTTTGTGGATACATGATTGAAGTCAGTTTGCAGGATTTACTTCTGGTTTAAATCACATTGACAGTAAGCTCTGGGCACACTCCAAACTCAGGCTGGCTATTTCCAATGCCTGCAACCATCTCCCTCAAAAAAATTACACTGGAGGAACAGAATTTATTGAAGTATCATTGAATCAAGAGTTTGCCAGATGTTTCATGAACAAATGAAAACTAGAAAAATCGTTTGTGATATGGGCACCAAAATAATTAGCTTTCCGAGTGAAATGTTAGCAGAGTTTTGTAAAATGTACTGAGTATCCAATTAGGCCCTGGTTTCTAACACCATCTCTTTCACACTGACCATGCTCACAGGTATAACAAACACAGGGGTTTTCATGATAACTTCCAAACTAGCAAACAAATAGCAAACTGAATCTCATATTTAGGCAATTTTAGTTCACATTTGAACAGAAAGTAATTCAGTATAACTGATCCACAGATTTTGAATACTTAAAACATTAAATATTTACAGAATTATTCTGTAAATTATGGTTATTTCAATCCAGTATGTATCGTAATGATATCCTTGTTCTGTATGAACTCTGTTTATATTTCAGCATGGGCAACGTCAGCATCAATCAGCAACATTTTTAGAGATCAATGTGTACGCTAACAAAACATCACTCCGGACACATCATAACATATCTTCAAACACACATTTCTCAGGTCTGGCAGACAGGAGACCTTTGATGCCTGTAACAACTCTGTTTGGGTTGTTTTGGTAAAGGTGGCATCTGAACAATTTGTCTGGTACTAGTGCTGATTATCAAATCCTTTTAGCTGTTTCTCCTGGAGTCAAGTTTTCACCCTTTATTTCTGTATAGTACAGTGTCCTGGTTTCGGCAGGGATAGAGTTAATTTCCTTCCTAGTAGCTGGTACAGTGCTGTGTTTTGGATTTAGGGTGAGAACAATGTTGATAACACACTGATGTTTTAGTTGTTGCTAGGTAATGCTTACACTAGCCAAGGACTTTTCAGCCCCCCATGCTCTACCGGCTGAGAAGGCTGGAGGTGCACAAGAAGCCGGGAGGGGGCACAGCCAGGACAGCTGACCCAAACTGGCCAAAGGGATATTCCATACCATATGACGTCATGCTCAGTATATAAAGCTGGGGGAAGAAGAAGGAAGGGGGGCACGTTTGGAGTGATGGCGTTTGTCTTCCCAAGTAACCGTTACGCGTGATGGAGCCCTGCTTTCCTGGGGATGGCTGAACACCTGCCTGCCCATGGGAAGTAGTGAATGAATTCCTTGTTTTGCTTTGCTTGCGTGCGTGGCTTTTGCTTTACCTGTTAAACTGTCTTTATCTCAACCCATGAGTTTTCTCACTTTTACCCTTCCGATTCACTCCCCCATCCCACTGGGGGGGAGTGAGCGAGCGGCTGCGTGGTGCTCAGTTGCCGACTGAGATTAAACCACGACATACAGTACCTCAGACATCATAGGAAAACCTAGGATGTTCACTGACTTTGCTTTTACAATTTGAATTAATCTGTCAGTAGAAGTCACTGTAATTATTAATGCTATATTGGTTTTCTACTAGATTATACAGTTATTTCAGCAATTTGAAACTCTAAGGCAAACTCATGGAGTATTCAGCAGGATATGTAAACACTCTCTTTTCTCAGAAAATAGAGGTGTTTTGGAAAGGAACATTGGTGAAAAGACTAAGGGCAGTTTGATGGTTAAACATCAACCATTTTGTCTTTAACTTTCAAGTTAATATTGTTGAAAAATGTACCAGTTTGCCTTGTAATTTTAAATTTCTGACAGAACTGCATAATCCTGAAACAAATATAATATAATGCTATTGATTACAATTACTTGCTTACTTTATTTACAAACAGAATAAAAGTCCCAAGTACTTACCATATTATTTAGAACATGTTTGCAAATACCTTCAGTTACAAAATGTACTATTTGTTAGAAAGCTGACAATTCTAATCTAAGAAAGTTTTATAATTTTCTTTTCTTTTTGCCAAAGGCTAAGTCTGATGAAAGGAAATCTAAGCACCATATCTTATTTGCAATATTTGCCACTTACAAGGCCTGTCTGTGTAGATCTTTCTAGTGTTAACACTACATGACTGAGAAAAAGATCTGTAGAGGTGGCTATCATTATTAGTATTCTAGAAAATAATTGCTTAATTTCAGGGCACAATATGTAAGATAATTGTGTTTGGGTTTTGCTGTTTGTGCAGGAAAAATCTGATGAACTATGTAAAAAAAGATAGAAATCAGGGTTGTTCTGTTGAATTACTTCAAATTTTGGATTTATTATGAATAGGCAAAAGACCTGTGTGACTTCATCTACCCCAAAAGAGTAATAAGAGTTACTAATAGGCTCTCACAGTTTTTTCTTTCTGCTATCATGCTATGTATGTTATATTAAAAATAAAGAAAAGCAATTATAGAAGAGCAATCATGAAGGGAATATTTTCTTCTCAGTTGAAAAACAGATTTATAATAAATGATTTAAAGGTAGATTACATAATTTAGATTTTACATTCTTTGTTTCCAATTAAAAGTGTATGTGGAAAGAGGCCAGCTCAGGCAAAAATATTGCTTTAAAAATATACAACAGTCTTCTTTGAGGAAAGAATGTTGACATTGTCATTTAACATGTGTTCAAAGGAATTATTTTCTTTTTTGAAAAAATACAGCACTTACCCAACTACAGACAAAACAAGGATTAATGTATATTTTACAGTCTACCAATGGGTTTAATATACACACATATGTATAATGTCTTTGTATGTACAGCTGGGACATTAGATTTTAGTTGGATCAAAATAGAAAAATGTTCTTCGTGGCTCTAGCACAAGAGCAGGTTACTGACGTTTCAAAACACTTGAAGACCTAGAGATAGCACTTGAAAATTTCACTTGAGAGCCTGCCAAAGTTTCCCTTAGTTTCCCAATATATTTATATATATGTACAACTTAAACACCTTTTATTTTTTAGGTTCAGCTTCTGCTGCAGTATAACTAAAGGTTGTAAAAGGTAAAACTACTCCTTGTTATTCTCTAAGGCACCATCCCACAAATAGCGAGAGATTTTCTAGCACATTTGTTGTGAGTAATCCAACACTAGGAATAGAAGTGGAACAGATGAATTAATTCTTCCCTACTGCTGCTGCTTGTTACTTTTATGATGGAAATTGATAACGTGAAGGTTACACACATTTTGCCACTCTGAAATGTGCCCAATAGAATCTTCTGGAGATTGCAATTCTAGTGAGACAAAAATCATGACTACTAACATAAGAACACTTCACAAGAATACCCCAGATCCCCATAACTCTGGAAGTCTAGAAGGATAATCTTCTTTGCTAGACTGAGGCCTAAAAGGGTTCCTTGGAACTAAGCCATCACCTTTATTTATGAAAACCAGGCAAAGCAGTCATTTTTTGAGAAAGAGCAATAGTACTTCACCTCTGTTTATTAGAGAAAACAAGTATTACTGAATGGATACCTTCCTGAAGTACCTTTTATGCTATTTTTCACAGAGTGACCTTAAAAATTAAATTTTAATAAATAATAAACATGTATCTGCAAGTTTCTGCTTCTATTTCAGCATCTGCTGATTTTACTTCTGATTATTCTTTATTGCTTTGACTTTCCATTAATAAAAGTATATCTTTGGAAAGGCTGTCTTAGGTCTGTTTTATAATGATAAATGTTCTAGGCACTGCTTGCTTTTGTTCATCGTTTGCTGCCAGGCACCTGAATACTGAAAATAGCAAGTCACCTCTAAAGATGTGCCAAGTGACCGTAGCTAATTTGAGAACCCTGTGTCATTTTAAGGTCTGTGAACACCACAGTCTTTCAGCTCCCATGGATCTGTTAAAAAGGAATCAGCCCTGATAATGACACAAAGTTTTATTCAGAATCCTTATAATTAGACAGCATCAGGATTAATATATGTATAGTACATGCTTTTATTAACAAATTCCTATGGAAATGTCAGAAATCAGTGTAATCTTCTGAGGAAGAATGGTAGTTTGATGCACTGCAAACTCTCAAACACAGTTTGTACTCTTCTGAGGTAGAAAGACATTTATAAAATGGCTGCTTATGGAGTTTTAAGTCATACACTCTATAGACTTGGGGTACCTACTTATTTCAGTATTTTAGAACTAAGCTATCAGTTATGCGTGTTTTACTCTAGTAAAATGTTGTGTAAAATCCACATTTGCATAATATTTGAATAACAAAAAAGAGTGAAGATAAAATTGATATTTAGAAGAAGTGCTGAAATTTTAAAAATTAAAATTAGATTATGATACCTCAGGAAACAAGAAATCAAGTTCTTTGATAATTGTTTTGTTCCCTTTAGGCTTGGGTTATAATTTTAGCTCTGCTTTTTACCAATTTACTTCTTATCTCGAGCAGATTAAAACATAGTTGGCAGAAATAATTTAGATCTTATCTAAGAAGGGGAGTACTTTTTCACAGCAATCGTTTCTCAGACTAACTGGGATTCTATGGTCCTTCCATGTTCCCATTTTAAGCAACTACTTATTTCACTGCTAGTGCTTTTGCAGGAAAACATTCTTTTGAGCCAGAGAAGGCTCAAAAGTGAAGGAGTTTATGTCTTTCCTATGGTTCATATTTGCTATGTAGATTTAAAGTATCACTTAAAAATATATGATTGTTTTAAACAGAAGTTATTTATACGCTACACAATGGCTTAAAACATGGATTTATCATTATAGAGTTCCTATATTTTAAAGTCTGCTAAAGGTGAAAAATATGACAGTACTTTTGAATCCATAAAAATATATTACCTTTTTTTAAAAAATAATCACATTACTATATTTCAAACACTGGCACATTGGTTTTGCTACATTTAGCTTACTAAATGCTCCAACTTCTGCTGCACGTGTCATTTACTATATGTTACTTTAACAAAATAATAACTAAAAAGATGTTAGGATTACAACAAAATTACAGAAAAATTCAAATGACTGAGGATTTGACTGATGCTGGTTCAAACTGGTGACAATAAGCCAAACTGGTGTCTCCCACAAATGTCACAAAACTCTTTAGGTCCCCTCAGGACTGATGCTTTTCTGCAACCTCCACAGAGCAGAGTAACCTCTTACACCTGCAGACAGATATTTGGCTGACTAGGACACAAGGGCTAAAGGAAGACCACAAATTTCCTGTGCTGTCACTGCTCTTTCTGAGGTACTAGTAGCAAATGACCCCAAGGGAGCTCTCAGGATGCATCCTGTAAGTGCAGAAATTGCAACTGTACTTGGGCCTGACTACATGCACTCCAGTTTCTTGAACTATTAAGCTAAAGGCATACTTTTACTCTGAATGCTTAAGAATTTAAAATGCCTAGCTGTAGTTCTGCAAATTGCTCTTTTGATTCAGTATTTTTGTAGTATTTTTTTTAATCAAACCCTGGACACCAAAGGAAGAGCAACTATTTTGCCATCTGCAAAAATGGGAGTTACTCATCATTGAGAAGAGCCCCAAGGGTGTAATGGAAAGCACGCAACCTCTTACACCCCTGCATGAGGTCATCTGATAATTCGTTACTGACTGACTGAATCTTATGTACAGTTGATGCCAAAAAAATATGCTTTAGATTCTCATTTTTCCACTGTTTCTCACATAAATGTCTTACCTTCAGCAGGGTGCACACTTTCTCACACTGACAATAGACTCCAGAAAGCCTGTACTGATCCCTAAATGGATTAGTCTGCTTTAATGGGCTTGCGTTTCACTTAGAGTCCATCATTTCCATAATCTTGAGTTAAAAAACAAAAACAAACAAACAAACAAACCAGAGAAGAAATACTTCAATTGTCCAGAAAAAAGAAGAGTGGAAGTTAATTTGGGGGGGGGGGGTATTTTCTTTTTTTAATGTACTGTCATGGTTTAACCACACAGCCGCTCGCTCACTCCCCCACAGTGGGATGGGGGAGAGAATCGGAAGGGTAAAAGTGAGAAAACTCATGGGTTGAGATAAAGACAGTTTAACAGGTAAAGCAAAAGCTGCACACGCAAGCAAAGCAAAACAAGGAATTCATTCACTCCTTCCCATGGGCAGGCAGGTGTTCAGCCATCTCCAGGAAAGCAGGGCTCCATCACGCATAACGGTTACTTGGGAAGACAAACGCCATCACTCCAAACGTCCCCCCCTTCCTTCTTCTTCCCCCAGCTTTATATACTGAGCATGACGTCATATGGTATGGAATATCCCTTTGGCCAATTTGGGTCAGCTGTCCTGGCTGTGCCCCCTCCCGGCTTCTTGTGCACCTCCAGCCTTCTCAGCCGGTAGAGCATGGGAAGCTGAAAAGTCCTTGGCTAGTGTAAGCACTACCTCGCAACAACTAAAACATCCGTGTGTTATCAACATTGTTCTCACCCTAAATCCAAAACACAGCACTGTACCAGCTACTAGGAAGGAAATTAACTCTATCCCTGCCGAAACCAGGACATGTACCTAAGTACTACATACCAGAAAGAGGAACACTTCTGTGCCATGAGATGAAAGATTTACAGTATATTCAGGATGAGATATTGACAACATTCTTTTATTTCTCCAGTGGAACTTTGGGGCACTGGTTTTGATTTGTTTTATGAAAGACCTCACCTCATGATTAATTGTATCTTGGCATAATAAAAGTTTGTTCTGTCCATATTTATCTCCTTTGTAAATTGGTGTCTGAAATAAATATATATTTGTTCCATGTTGTAATAAATAACTTATGGTACACATGGTTGAATTGTAATCTATAGTTATGAGTGTAAGAAGCCTTCAGATATGCTTTGCGTTATTTATTTATCTGGCATGTGTTTAGAGAAACTGTGCATTGTGTGTCTTCGTGGTGTTTTACTTGATTTTGCTGTTTAAAATAAGGGGTTAGATGCTGGAGTCACTATTCAGGCAATCTTCTATTAATATTTGGGGGGGGGTTGTTTACAGAAGGATTACTAGACTACTGCCATAAAGAAGTGTAGCTCTTTCTGAAAGTCATCATAAGGGACATTAACTACCAGGATGACTGAGCTCATATCTATTTGTAGTAACAGCTTAAAACTTCTTCTATACTTCTCTATTCAAGCAAGGATTTCTTTAGTTTCTCTTTATCCATGCCTATCTAACTTGTAAAAGAACTAGTTCTTTGTGGCTCTTTAAGAAAACAAACTATTCAACGGAGTGAAAGAGTTTAATTGACCTAGGCCAAACGAGTGACCCTACAGCACATTCTTGGAAAAGGAAGCACTTTAGAGAAAAGTAAAATGAAGAAACCCATATGCTATGTACTGAGTTCAGCAGACTAAGTGCTAGCATGAGCTCAGCTTCACTTGAAATGGATGAAGCAGATCGTGGTTATATCCTTTCCTTAAACCTCTATAACAAAGGAAACTGGGAAAAAGTGCCTCTTGTAACATCAGGGCTCAGTGGCTCCATCAGACCCACAACGTCAATCCTGCTATTCTTCAAAAAGAACAGGCTCCTACTAATTCATGAACTGTATCAACAAACCCATCATTTTCTTAGGAAATAGACCGAGTTCAAATTTTTGATTCCAGGGTTGATCTTGAGATCATCACTGTACTCATGAGTAACCCTTCCCCCGCCTACGCTGCAACTTGAAACCCACTTAAAAGCCACCCCCAAGGCATATATTATTTTTCAGTCACGGCACTACATTGTAGCGATGCTTGTGTTATGTGAACTGGGGCCCTTCTTGGAGTTTAGTTACATGCTCTCTGCCTCCCCGTCTACCTAAACGCAGGGGTAGTAGGGAGGAAGGCAAAGGAGGACTGTGGCCCTGGGAAGTGCCACCAGGCAGCTGCCTGTGCTTGAGGCATGCAAGCCCGGGGATATTCTCAAACATACAACATACTTGGGAGGTCATTGCGTGCGGGGTCAGTCTGGCAGCCTCAGTACTCTCTAGGGATGGTGCAGACTGCTGACAGGTTATAAAAGTAGGTACTGCAACAGAGAAATGGCATTTACAGTCTTGAGTCCAAGTTCAAAGAGAACCCTAAATATCGTCACAGATTTAGCTGCTTGTGTGTGCCTCGGAAAAGACCCAGAGAGGGAACTGTGTCACAGGCAGGCAAATGCTTTTCTTTAACTCTTCGCTTTAGAAAAGGAAATTCAGGCTGCCTTTTCGAAGCCAAGCTCCCTTTTCCCTTGTGCTTGCTTAGCCCTATCAATCTGAATTATTGGAAGGCTGAAATGGTTTGACATTTTTAACTCACCGGGTCAGCTGGGAGTAAAGGTAGTAAGAAATACAGTTAAAGAGGTGCTGAGTGCCACTGTAAGGGGTTTTATGTTAACACAGCATCACTAAACCTACAATTTGTCATCTAGGTCACTATAATCATACAAAGCATATTTCTAGACTCATCTCTGATGGCAGTGTTGGAGTGCCAAAGGAATTCCTGAAAAAAAAAATGAAATGGGATACTAATACTAATAGTGGGAGGAAAACAGTGAGGACTATAGTTGTGGTATGTATTTTCATGAGCCAGAGTCTCACTGTGTATGACTTTGGTTGCTAAGCATTTCTTGTTTATTTTCCTGCTTTTGAAAGTGAATAAGTTAACAAGCATGCTACTGATTAATTCCTGTCTCTACTTTGCCTTGTGAGAAAAATAGTAGCCCTGAGGAAGACACCCTCCTTCCTTACTATACTGTCTCATGGTTTGAAACAAAATGAGCTGTAGGACTTGAAAGAGTGCACATCCTTTTGTTGTCACAATGATATGTGCAAGGTAAATAATGATTAGCCACTGTTTTCTGAACAAAAAGTTCAATCTCCAGGCCCCATCCTGAACAATGTTGATTTTAGGGGTTAGGGTTTATGAATCTTAATTCTGTGACAGAGACCTCTAATGAGATATTACTTAGATCAAATGGAGTTAAAATAAACCTATCTGGCAGACCACAAAATATGTTCTTCAGCTTGAAATACCACATTAAGCTTCAAATGGTCAAGGGGGAGATGGTAAGAAGTTATTTCAGCATCAGCTCCATCCATTTATTGTGACTCTCTTCTGTATGTGTCAGTAGCTGTCCCCTCTCTCTTACAGTCAAATAAATAGCGAACATCAGTTCAAAATGAATCTTACTCAAGCATGTTTACATAACTGATAGTCCTTTTTAGTGGGTGTAATCCCACTAATCCCCATTTTTCAACCACGCTAAGGGTTAGTGAGTGATTTTTTCATCTACTGCTGGATTTCTGAGACCTTTTTACATAAATATGCATGTGAGTAATGCATATCCAGGAATTTGAATCAGACACTTGCAAAACCAATAACATTTATCTGACTCCGATTCCTGTGTTTTTTGCAGACATTTAGAATTCATTCTACAAACGCCAGGTTTCAATTAATTAGAAACAGTTTATCTTAATTAGTATGAGTTACCATCCTAACAAGAAATAAATTATCTCAGCGCAGAAGGTGAGTTTTTTGAAATGTTAATGGCCATCTAAAGCCTTTTTGGAAAATAAGGGGTAACTGGGAATTTGGGTGTTGGAGAGACGATTTTTGCTACTTCTTTATTCTAACTATTCCTGGCACTGTAGATGACACTATGGTTTGTGGGTAGCTGGGGGGCTACAGGGGTGGCTTCTGTGAGAAGCTGCTAGAAGCTTCACCTATGTCCGATAGAGCCAATGCCAGACAGCTCCAAGACGGACCCGCCACTGGCCAAGGCCGAGCCCATCAGCAACGGTGGTAGCGCCTCTGTGATGACATAGTTAAAAAGGAAAAAAAGTTGTTGTGCAACAGCAATTTGCAGTCAGAGAGAGGAGTGAGAATATGTGAGAGAAACAACTCTGCAGACACCAAGGTCAGTGAAGAAGGAGGGGGAGGAGGTGCTCCAGGTGCCAGAGCAGAGATTCCCCTGCAGCCTGTGGTGAAGACCATGGTGAGGAAGGCTGTCCCCCTGCAGCCCATGGAGGTTAACAGTGGAGCAGATATCCACCTGCAGCCCGTGGAGGACCCCACGCCAGAGCAGGTGGATGCCTGAAGGAGGCTGTGACCCCGTGGGAAGCCCATGCTGGAGCAGGGTCCTGGCAGGATCTATGGACCCATGAGGAGAGGAGCCCATGCCGGAGCAGGTTTTCTGGCAGGACTTGTGACCCTGTGGGGGACCCACGCTGAAGCAGTCTGTTCCTGAAGGACTGCACCCCGTGGAAGGGACCCACGCTGGAGCAGTTCATGAAGAACTGTAGCCTGTGGGAAGGACTCATGTTGGTGCAGTTAATGGAGAACTGTCTTCTGTGGGGGGGACACCACACTGGAGCAGGGGAAGAGTGTGAGGAGTCCTCCCCCTGAGGAGGAAGGAGTGGCAGAGACAACGTGTGATGAACTGACCGCAACCCCCATTCCCTGTCCCCCTGCACCGTTGAGGGGGAGGACGTAGAGAACTCGGGAGTAAAGTTAAGCCCAGGAAGAAGGGAGGGGTAGGGGGAAGGTGTTTTAAGATTTAGTTTTTCTTTTCTCATTATCCTACTCTGATTTGATTGGTAATAAATTAAACTAATTTCCCCAAGTCGAGTCTGTTTTGCCCGTGATGGTAATTGGTGAGTGATCTCCCTGTCCTTATCTCGACCCACAAGCCTTTCATTATATTTTTTCTCCCCTGTCCAGCAGAGGAGGGGGAGTGATAGAGAGACTTTGGTGGGCACCTGGTGTCCAGCCAGGGTCAACCCACCACAGTGGAAAAAAGAAAAACTAGATCATATCCCTAGATTATCTTGAACCCTATAAAAATGAGGATTATTTTCTTTCCCATCAATATTCATTAAATATTTAATAAAAGAAATTTTAAGATCAAAACTTCCTTTGCTGAAGCTATTTTCAGCAGAGTATGAATACTACCTGTAAGTAATCTATCTAGTAACCCAAAAGCTTCTGTCCTCCTGTCCTTGTCTACTCCAATATCCACAAAGAAAAGAGGGCCCAAATGATAAGACTAAAACAAATTTTCTGCCTCCCAAAACAGTGTTTGAAGAGATTTCTGTAAGATTAGGAAAAGAGAAGTCACATTTAATGTCAGCCAAAGCCATTCAAACTGTACCTTTTCATTTGTATGATTAATCAGCTTCTGTTTGTTAAAGTATGTGAATAAAATCCTTAGCTTATTCATCATGTTTCTCTCTTTTTGAGCTCTTAGAATAGTTCACAAAAATCCTGATCCTGTGTTGCCAGTTCCAGGGATGAAATTTGTAGCCAGAAGTAGTATACCCCACAGGTGAAGGTCATATACAGGCTTACACATAGTAGCTTTCACTCTAATGAAGGCCCAACTGACCTTCTTCTAAAATGCCGTTCATAGAAACCAGCAAAGATGGAGAGAGAAAACCTGTCGCTGCTGAAGCAAAACTACCGCTAATCCAGCTGAAAGACTGTATGGCACTTATGTCCATGAAGGAATGGAAATTGTGGGAGACATTCAGGTATCAAAACAGAGGAATCTAGTGCTGTTTTAGAGCTATCTGATCCTTCCATGTTGCGTGATTTGATACAGGACCTGCAGAAAATACATGCCTTTCTTGAGAATTACCTGGATACGTCATAGCATCACATATGTCCTGGATCCTGATGTTTAGGTGAGCACTAGGTGCTGTAAATTACATCTGAGTGTCAGGTAAAATAATAGGCGAGATCTCACAGCTTGAGGTTCATAATGTGATATTGGTACTGGAAGTTCAAGTGAACTGACACAATGAGTTCCTTCTTATAATTGTCATGCCCTTAATCACATGGGGCACTAGTATCCATCTGGCTGTAACTGGGCATTTGTCATCCACTTTCTGCAAGGTATTCTGAATAGACTGAAAGAAAGATTCCTCGCCTTCCCTGAAAAACAATTTTGGGCACTAATGCACATCTGCATCTGCTTACATCCTTATTCCTCCTCTTCCTTTTACTTTCTCTTCCTCACTTTTCTTTTTTTTTTTTTTTCAATCTTTACCTTGCTTGCCTTCTGTTAGAGATAACTTGCTTGGGTAGCTAACGCCTTACTTTTGCAGCACCTCTGAGAGATTAGGAGTGAAAAGGTAGCTAAAAACAATGATTTACGAAGCCTGATGTTGGTACAAATGTTCTGGGCCTCCAAGCAATTGATATGCTTTGACAATGCTTTGATTCTGTTTTTCTTCAGCAGCAAGGCTGTATAGTAAGTCAGTAAAAAAAAAAAAGAGCTACATTTTATGTCATTCTAGTTCTTTCTTTTGCCTTTCTGTATGTAGTTTTATCATGTTTTGCCTTCAAGGAAATAAGATTAACCTCAAACAACAGTAAAGACAATAGCTTCAAACACACTTCACATAATTTCCTCTTTTCCAAGTAAAAAGCAATTAATACCTTATTAATGCCATCTAAAACCCTGTCAAGCAAGTTTTTTGCCTTTTAAAAAAAAAATCAGCTTAAGAAAAAAACAA
Source organism: Aptenodytes patagonicus (assembly GCF_965638725.1). Taxonomy (NCBI): domain Eukaryota; kingdom Metazoa; phylum Chordata; class Aves; order Sphenisciformes; family Spheniscidae; genus Aptenodytes; species Aptenodytes patagonicus. The sequence goes on along the minus strand of NC_134952.1, from coordinate 35,751,367 downwards.
TAAAGGAATCAAATATGTGCTTATTGATTTTTTTAAGTACATTTTTACAGGTAATATATATATATTTTAAAACAGGCACAGCATATGAAACGTCGGTTGCTTGCACTGGAATGGAGCACAGTAAGCACATGTATTTAGAACTTCAAGACTTCCGTAAAATTTATGGTCACAGTCACATGTCACTCTGATTTCCATTTACTTTACTTAAATAGACATGATGCTTACAATAGCAGTATGTTAACTAGTTACCTGTACTACTATATCAATTGGTCTACATAGCTATTACAGCTAACTTTGTTTCTGGGATTGTGAATAGTGTGTACCTGCATTCATATGAAAGTCTTGCATGGCCTCCACTCTACAGTGTATAACCACCCTATCATTGTTCTTGCAATAAATCATTTCAACAACTGACATTTGTTATAATTAACACAATTTGTCATCTCTCTGAGAAAGCAGCTCTGGAGTCATCACAGTGTCATGAGCTCTAAAATCCCTTGCAATAGCCAGAAAAAGGATGTGTTTCATTGTTTTGCAGCACTTATACATTTATAAATTGAATGGAAAATACAGCTTGAAGTGCTTAGGTAAACCTGGGAAACCGAAGATATTAACTTTACAAGAGATAAAACTATAATTAATTCTAATTTTCCAGCGCTGGATGTAATAACTTCTGTCACTCTAAACTGAAACTAGACGAAAATATGTATTAATTATAAATCCTTTCATCTTAACATCTTCAAATATTTTGGATACATCAGTAAGTTTAAACTAACAGTTATTATTTCATCCAGAGAAATTGTTTATTCTGCTGTAAAACCAGAAATAGAATCAAACTAAAAAAAGAAATAAAATGAAAGCATGTACATTTAGAAAAAGCATCCTAAATGTCAAGTCTGTCACTTATTAATATGACATGCATGTGTTTTCAGTCCCTATGGAAAAGTGAAAAACGAGAGAAGGTAAGGCACTTAAGATATCCATACAACTTATGCATTGTACAATATATGATGTATAAAATAGTATGACAGATAAGAAAATGTTGAGAAACAGCAAGAATTAATCCATATTTGAAAAAATAATTTTTCAAAGAAGCTGCAGAGAATCCTAGGAAAAAGGAGAGTCATCTCAGCTATATTTGGATAAATCTGATTTTTTTTTTCTTTTGGGAAACAGAAAAAAAAAAAGGATACAAAGATCTCAGAAAGCCACTCAGGACATACGATCTCTGGATAGGAAAACTAACAGGAAAGTCCCACAAATTCCTTTCCACTTTTTCCCCAATCCACTGGAGCAATTAAAGGATAATGTTAGTGTTAAGAATAGTTTATTTCCTTCTTTGGGAACTGAAGTTCCTCTTTTAAACCTTTTATCTCATCCTGACAAAGAAAAGAAATATTAAACTGGTCATAAAATAAATCTATACTCACTTCTAGGCCCCTGTACACACTTTTCAAGAGGTCTAAAAAGGGCCTTAAGTACAGACAACAATCAGATTCATGTGGCTTGAATATGAGGAAAAAATATCAACTTAAGCCAATAAAGAATCTTGTTTAGAGGAATTCTTTACAGCGTTGTACTATTTTTATCAGAAAGAAAGTGATAGAAATCATAGAAACATAGAATCTTTAAGGTTGGAAAAGACGTCTAAGATCATCGAGTCCAACCGTCAACCCAACACCACCATGCCCACTAAACCATGTCCCTAAGTGCCTCATCTACACGTCTTTTAAATACCTCCAGGGATGGGGACTCCACCACTTCCCTGGGCAGCCTATTCCAATGTTTCACCACTCTTTCAGTAAAGACATTTTTCCTCACATCCAATTTAAACCTCCCCTGCTGCAACTTGAGGCCATTTCCTCTCATCTTATCGCTTGTTACTTGGGAGAAGAGACCGACACCCACCTCGCTACAACCTCCTTTCAGGGAGTTGTAGAGAGCGATGAGGTCTCCCCTCAGCCTCCTTTTCTCCAGGCTAAACAACCCCAGTTCCCTCAGCCGCTCCTCATAAGACTTGTTCTCCAGACCCCTCACCAGCCTCGTTGCCCTTCTCTGGACACGCTCCAGCACCTCGATGTCCTTCTTGTAGTGAGGGGCCCAAAACTGAACACAGTATTTGAGGTGCGGCCTCACCAGGGCCGAGTACAGGGGCACGATCACTTCCCTACTCCTGCTGGCCACACTATTTCTGATACAGAAATGTTCCAACTATTGTGATTTTTATGTGTCTCAGGCTATTTATTTTGAAGTCCTTGCTCCTACAGACTTGTGATTAGGCATAAATCTTAGTCTTCATTAAAAAGACTAAGTTTATACTTTTCCTGTTACAAAGAAAAGTTTGAAAATTGGTCCCATGAACCAGGGCAAAAAAACTCAAAACCAACAGGCAAATAGAGATAATAATATATTTTTAAATAATTTCTGTGTACTATAAACCAAACTGATGATTTATGAAGAACTAATTCATTATTTTCAGTGGTTTGTGGTTCTCAATAGTGTTACCACACTGGGATAGTAGGACTGTTATCATTTGTTGCAGAAGACAGGCTAAATAACAGCATAGTGAAAGATTCAGCAAAACGAATGTACACAGATGACAGCATGCAACAGTCTCTTTTATATGAGGAAAATGTCATCCAATCCAGGTAATCTGTATTTCTGATTTATCAGTCAGTTAGTTTCATTTAGGTCTGATTGATTATACTTAGGGTTCATTGATTATTGAAAGTGAACTAGTTTCAATTATTTTACTAATACTGCCATATGACCAATAAGTGTTATACTGTAAGGGAGCCAATGTTTCTTACATGCTTTAGCACATCAGCAGTACCAAGAAAGAGGAACCCTAGTTTAAAGCATGGTTCTGCTGAGGCATACAGGAAAAACACAGCATTATGTCATATTCCTTCCCATTCCTAGGAGAAGGATGAGATCCAGACAGGACATGGTGGGAAGGAAGGGGATGATTTTGCCACAGGCAGGAAGCACCGAGTAACCGAGAGGAGCCCCTCTGACCGGTGTCCACCTAGGAACTCCTGAGGGTTTCTCAGCCATGAGGCAGGAGAAAGCAAACATTTGTTCCCACACACTGAGCAGCTAGCGAAGACCCTGGAACACCTTATACATTAAGCAGGATTTTGAACATGCATTTATAATGACCAGTGCAAAATAGAGGAATAACAGTGCTGGCAGAGAACAGTAGGGTTGGAGGGGAAGGAAGGCGAGAGGTCATTCAGTTCATCTGCCTGTGGAGAGCAACTGCTCTCCTGTTTCCTGACAGACTCCCGTCTTAACTCCTGAAAGCTTCTTAAGGCTTTTTCATACTCAGTAATACTGACTCTACAGTTCTCCGAGACAGCAAAGTTAAGAGTTTTCTTCACCTTTTTGTTGAAAAGGTTTTCAAAGACTGTCCTTGAGTATTGGTTTAAGGCTATTAATTCTTGTGCTCTCCATCATAGACAGGTAGACCAGATGGCTGATCAGCAGCAGTTTTTTAAGTATTCAAATATTGCTACATCCTTCTTAGTCTTCTTGGACTAATTAAGGCCCTTTTAAAAATAGTATTGTTCATGTAGGTCATGTTTTCCAAGCTTTTTCTCTCCTCTTGGCTCTCTGCATGACCCAAAGGTGGCCACAGTCATCTAGCAGTATTCCCCAGGTTGCATAAAGCAGTGTACGTCCTAAGGCTTAAGTTTGTATAAACCAATGTGATTGTTTTATTCACATGTGAAGGAAATTTTTGATTCATGTCCATCTCAAGATGCACAATAATCTCCATTTTCCAGTACTTCTCTGCAATATTGTTACCTGTTGCTACCTAATCCAGCTGTTTCCCACCTTATATTCATGCACTCTTTTTCTCTAGAGTTTGTTTAGTAAAGGTATTGACAGAATGGCGGTCTAAGAAGATACAATGGAAACAAGAATGAGAAATAACTGAAGGAATGCCAAAACTGTTGCTTATTTACAGCTGGAGATGGTTACAAGAGGTTAGGTTTTTGCTTGTTTAGCATCTAATACTGGCTATCCCTTGTATTTTTCCTCCCCCCCTTTTTTTTTTTAAGAGAGTAATTAATGTTTGCAGAAATACTTACAATATAGTTGACATAGAGGAGTCTTTGTGCATATTGCAGCTTGGTAGTGGTTCATTTTTTCTGTTAACTCCCTTTTATTATTCTTTCCTTTAACCGTACTTTACTTTTTTTTTTCTTTTTTCTTTTTTCTATTATTTTAATTTTGTGTCTTGATTGCTACAAATTAAGATAGTAACTTTCCATTGACCCTTTCTATTGTCTGGATGGCTATTAGACTATGTGGGATTATAAATTGCAGAAGTCCCTTTGTCTTATGTTAACAGGTGATGACAGATTTTTTTCTTCTTCTCTAGCTTGGGCACATGTTGGATTTTTGATAAAATATTAAAATAAAAATCAGACAGTAAAATAAGTATTTAAACTATAAAGATGAATTCCACTATTTCAAAGAGACACATATGTCCTTTCCTATAATGAAATCAGACAATGAGATGACTGTCACAGAAAAGAGAAAGGGAGTAATCTGAAAGGTATTTCATTGTCGCTGTCCTGTATTCAGTAGGCTGGGATTGCACTTGTATGGCAATGGAAAGTTTGCATGGATAACATGATAACATGTTCCAGTGTGATAAAATGTCCTAACGTGATAAAAATTTGGCAGCTCTCACAGCCTCCCTTCCTCTAAGCATAATAATCATTAGTCTCTCTTCTGCCTTGTTCTTGTAAAAAATAAGCCAACACCCCAAGAAATGAAACAATATTTGCTATTTGCTTCACGAGAATGTGTTAAAGCAAGTAGAACTGTTTCTGAGCAGAAGTTGGAGCAATGAGTTAAAGGAGTTAAAGTTTTTCCAAGAGGAAATATGAGGTAACCTAAAGAAATGCGGCACAGAGTTATCGCTGGGACTTGCTGACAGAAATAACTGATACAGTGAATCTGGTCCAACATCTGCACACAGAGCAATATTTGTATGCAGAGTAGAAGCAATCAGACTCCTTTGTGCTCTCTGGTAAGCTTGAATCCCAGACCGTGTTCATTTAACCTGAGCCTGAGATAATGTTTTGAAATCACCAGACATTCACAGCTTTACAAGTTTTCAATATACAAAGCAGGTGAGAGACAGTCACTTCAGTTGTGTTTCATGCCAGGATGGGTACTAAAAACAACTAAACCTGAGGGAAAGCACCTCCATGGATGGAGACTGTGGAACAGGTTCAGGGTCCAGCAGGGAAGTGAAACTCAGTGAAATCTGCAGAATTTCACCTCTCTGAAGTGCACACAAGCACTTGTGCTCACTTTGCCAAGTACCTACACCACTTTTCTACTATTAACTGGGTAGCTGTTTAAAAGCATATGAAAAATCACAGGTGTCAGCCGTGGTTTTCTAAAGATTCATAAGAGCTGTCTTTTATGAAAACAAGCAAACAAAAAAAGGCACCTGGCCTTCGGCTCCCAGGCAGGACACGCCAGGAATCCCAATCTGATCCCACGCTGGAATTCTCTAATGCTATACTTGGCAGTGCTAAGGGAGTTTAATGTAGTGGAGGTAATCTGCACACAAGCCAAACCCTTCAATGCATCAGCAACTGACACAGTTCGTGCCTCTGGAGTTTAGTTTTAAAATGCCATCAATTAAAAACAGGGAGGGAGGACTTAATTACTCGCAAGTTTTGCTATGCTTCTGAGGCACAGAATAAGATTTTTATGAACTGCAGAAGGAGGCAAAACATTGTTTTTTAATGACATTTTGGAAGAAAATCAGTTTGCCAAGCAAGGAAACTAATTTTTGAAAGATGTGTGGGCCTTGGGGAGTTTGAAACAAAGAGAAGTGAAGTCTAATTCATTGAAAGAGTAGTTTGGGATCAGCATATTCAGAAGATACTGCAATACACTCGTTATCTCTCAGTATGTCTGGTGTTATAGTACGACTTGTTGCTGTTGCTCTTAGAGGAAGGAACAAATTGCATGCATCTTATACTAATTTCAAATATAAGATCTGTGGTAAATAATCTGAAGTTTTCCTCTACCATTCTGCAGTGTCCAATGCTATGAAATGATGTTAATGACCAATTATTTCTGCGTGGGCTATTTATAGAGATGAAATTTATTTTAATGTTAACATTTCTATGAAAGAGTGTACAAAGTGTTCTGCTGTAGTATATCATCAAGTAATACTGAGTGGTTCTATAATTTAAATAACTTTAGCTAGAATATCTCTGCTTAAATAGATCATGTTTCTGTGCCATTTTACTTCATTGACTGAAAAATCCCACACTAATTTCTGAGCTGCTTGGGAACTAATTAATTTTAAATCTGTTTAACTGTTATACAAGTTAAAGTAATAATCTGTTGAAAGTAATTGCAATGGAAAATTTTTAATTTAAAGTTCCAGAAAGCAATACCTACACTTTTAACATCACCAAACTATGTGTCCTATTAATGCACATAATCTCAGTTTCCATTAGCTGACAAAAGTATGAAAATAAAAAGGAAGTATGTAGAGCCAAAAAGAGAGGAAGAACTCACAAGAAATGGAAAACGTACTGTAGGAAAATTTAATTGGCAGTACTATAATGCAGGGCTCAGTTGTCACAGGAACTATAACAAGATAAAGCAAGAGTCCACTGGGCCACTATGCTGACAGAACCCTCTAAGGCCTAGTCTTTACACTGATGCATTCTTTTTGGTAGTGTTCTGTGAAATTGCATACTGTATTATGGCTGCTTTTCAGCAAAGCAATGGAAAATATAATATATGAATAAATCTCCCTCAGTTAAAAAACAGCAAGTTACCTGCTGATACCCATGGACTACATAGTTACCTGAGAGGATGTTAAAACTGTGTGCGATGTTTCTTTAAACATGTGAGACAAACTCAGATGACAAAATTGTCTGGGGAAGATTTTCGATAAAAGCTGTAGAAGGAAGAAAGGGGGAATATAGGAAGTTTAGGAATAATATCTGTCAACTTTTATAGAGGTGCAGAATTCTACATTACTCTAGGTCCAAAAAGATGGTGAAAGAAAAAAAAAAAATCATTGTTGAGGGCTCTAAATGTTAACCTGTGGGAAGATAAAATTTCACCTTATTACTACCAGCCTCTACTATCTTTTAGGTTCAGTGGCATGGCAGAGAGGGCAAAATACACTGAGAGTTTTGCAAGCATAACTTTGAATATTAACCTCAGGAGACTACAGGCTGTTACCAGAATAGACTCATCTGCTTATGAATTTTTAGAGGCAGAAGCTGAGTGGTCACACACATTATAGAGGTAAAAAGTCATGGTAAGCTACCTGCTTACAAAAGCCTAAAGTTGCGGGGGTGAGGAGGGAGAGGAAAAAGCAGGAGGATTGGACAGACGATAGTTCAGCTGTCCCTTACTGCTTCTAAATATGTCTGAAAAAATAAAGCCATTGGGCAACCCAGTAAGGAAAAACTTGTGTTAAAATAAACAAATTTAAAATAATGAGTGAAGGAAACCCTCTAGATGTTGTAAAGGGCTATCATTAAAATTGATATTTTTTTTTTTAACCAGAAAATGAGAGAAATAGTTACATATAAGTCTATTATATTTTTTGATGTTCAAGGAGAGACTTTTAAGGAAATGTTTCAGGTCTGAAAAAATTATTACAGTCAGGCTTTAGACCTCTTAGAAATGGATTTATAATGAAAATACTGACACTACCTGAGCTATAGTTGAACAAATTGCTTCTGTCCTGGTGTAATGAATAACTTCAGCATCAGGGAGCTTTCCTTTCATACAGGGAGGAAAAGTCTGATTTCCTATTTTTAAACCTCCTTTCATCCATCTATCTTTCTTTTTTTTTTCTTTATGCAAGGTATCTGCATACCTTAACGTCCTATTTTTCAGAAGTTGTGCAACAGTCCTCTGGCATTTTATCTCCACAGTAGTACACTGTGTAAGACCTGTCTGGTTATTATCTCTGCCACCCAAGAGCTTAGTGTTGCTCTCTTTCCATACTTTTAGCACATAGCCACTATCTGAGGCTCACGTGCACTAGCTATCTCACATTCACAAAATGTATGGGGTTCCAGTAGGATAAGAACAGTCTAAAGAGGGGTAAATTAGTCTATTTTCTTTTTAATTACTTCAACATCTTCATTCTGGAAGGGTCTGAAAACAGTTAGTGTATCACATAATGGCTGGATTGAGTTGACTGTGTGTAATATAATTAAGGGTGGGAAAACACGCATCAACATTTCAATCATTTCAGATGAGAGGTTCAGTTTATTCTGATTTTATGATTTGGTCATAAATTGGAAAGAAGAAGGAAACTTATATTGCAGCTTATTTACAGGGCCTCTGAGTTTACTAGTGAGAAACTTATGTGACTGTCTCTTTAAAGAAATTATTAAAAATAGGCATTATAGGAGCAGTTTATATGATTAGAGTAACCAGGTTAATTTAAATAAAAATAAATATCCAGCATATAGTAAAGCCTGATAAGAAAAACTGCAATATTCCCTCCATTTTTGGAAGCAATGTGAAAGCAAATATTATGCTAGCAGTGAGCCACATTCCAGGCACCGATATCAGTGAATAATTCCCACTGTCATTGGTGAAACTGCAGTCATGTGTCTGTGGGAAAATGATTTTTTAAGGACCGAAATATGATCTTGTAATGCCACTTAGAGTGTTTCAATACCTTGCCATCTATTTTTATGAGTCTAGCACTAGATGTGGTGTTTAGTAGGCCCTCCTGAAAGAATAGCTGAACTAACACAATTACTTCTGAAACATTTACTTTGCAATACAGTCTCAATTCAAAGGCTTGCTATGATATCTTCTTATCTTACCTACCCAGAGGAAAGTAATGGCAATCAAAGTATGTCTAGTACACGCAGGCAGACTATTAGCTTCACTGAAAATCAATCAAATGAGCTCCAACATAAGTTTTCAATCTGTCCCAAGAGACATTAGAGACATGGTTTTAGTCTGTATTTGAGAGCATCAGAGACTCACAAGTGTTCTTTACAGAGTTATGGCCAAAACTGGATATACTCAATGAAATAAATTCATACGAGGTTTCAACTGTCTAGGATTAAGTTCACATGGGAAGAGTTATCTTTTTTTTTCCCCACTGATGGTTGATTTGGAGGTATACAGAGTAAGAGCAAATAAGTAAAACATCTTTTTGCCTTTGGATATAGGACCTAAATATGGTTGATTTTTTTTTTTTTTTTTTGACCCAGCTAAAGCAAACTTGCCTCAGTATAGTCTTTGTATCATTGGTCTTGTCAAAGGCCTAAACTGAATAAGCCAAAGGTTTTTTCATGACTTTGTGATTTTAATCTAAAATACATATTGGGGGGCTATTGTGATTGGAACAGGAGAGGCACTGGCACCCTTTATGGTCTTTCACATTCAGCTGATGTGGAGTGCTTTGCTTCCATGTTGTTCCCATTAGGGTTTTTTTGTGCTGCCTCTGAAATGTGGAACTTTTCCTGAAGTGTGACTCATCCCCAAAAACAAAAAAAAATTGGACATAGGCATCCTTTCATTTTATTTAATAAATTGCCAACTTTGTATTTGAGTTCAGTAAGTCTTGCTCATCTCTTTCTAATGTGCCACACTTGTATGATTGCCTAATACCGCTGAACTAAGACAGCAGCAGCAACTTGTGCAACGCCAGACCTCCTTTGCATCATTAGGGATGGTCTATGAAGCAAATGTCATTAACTAGTGAGGAAAGGAAGCAAAACTAACAAACCTTCATTGACAAACTTCCCTCCATTTGTTCATCAGTCTTTATTAAATAGCAAATTTAATATCAACATCCTCTCATAAGACCAGCCACTGAAGTCTTTCACCATGAAAATTAATGCTGTTTAAAATTAAACTTGCCTTTGGGTTTCATTTAAAAATTAACATTGTAATCTTTGTATGCTATGTTGTGAAGCCTAAATGAATGCTAGATAATGGAAATAATGAGACATGGGAGCATGTGTGGGGGTGCACTGTAGTTCACTCAGTGAAGTGTTAATTAATGTAACCAGTGCTGAGAAATCACAGAATTTCTTTCTGCTCTTTTTCTCTCTGCTGTACAATGTGAAAAACCACCGAACAGTGATGTGACAGCATAAATCAGGGTCTTCCATGCAGATTATTCACTTAGAATCTCTGGAACAAAATATTAAATAATGAGTTTCTTGATGCAAATATATAATTCATTTCCATAGCTGACTGCATTAAAACAGGATAAGTAGTAAATCCAATGAAATCTCACGCAGGTACCTTTAAGCAACTACTTCAGAAAGCTAAAGCACAGTGTGGATTTCCTTAGTAAAAGAGCATATCTGCTTGAGGAGTGGTACCTTCTTGCCATCAAATTCTTTCCGTCCAGTTCTTTAAGCTCTGCAGTATTAGCTTGTTTCTGCGACAATAAGCAAAAAGAGTGGGGTCTAGTTATTACTTTAAAAGCCAGGATTTATATCTATTTGAAATGATCTGTTCCATTTCTAATTTAACATTTCTAATTTCAGCATTTCAAAGACATGTGGTAACTAACCTTGTGTTTTTACAATCCACTATTTCTAACCCACTTCACATTTTATTTCAGAAATAGGTACTGGTATGGAATAAACAAGAAAAGCCCTCACCATTATTTGAAAAGTGACAAAATGTTTTGTCCTGCATTTAAATCCTGTTCTTGAGGATTTTGCCTGGAAAGTACCTCTTTCTTCTTCTTTCTTATACCTATGAGTAGGTAAGAGAGACATTCCCTGCTCTAGGTTACTGCCTCTATGCTAGGAAATATGGGTTGGAAGTCGCTGGGTGGTGAACTGCTAAGTTGTACCTCACAGACATCCAGGTGTGTGGAAAAAAATGTGACCAAGAATCAAAGAGGTTTTCTACCTGACTGCAGAATGATGAAAAACATAAAAACAGTAACAATGTAAAAAATCTGTCAGGGTAATTTTTTTATCAGGATGGTATCTCCTTCACAACCATAGATGAGTCTTTTGGCTAACCTTTTCGTATGGAAGCAATTATTTTCCCCTGGAATTAGACCTATGTGCACAGAAAACTCTGTCTTTCTGGAATATCTGTGTGTGCATTATGATTTGATGTCAACATCTATACTACTTCTTTAACAGACTGTCTGGGGCTTCTGTGGAAAATGAGTAGCTCACACCTCCCAACCACAGAGACAAAAGTGTGTAGCTGCTGCAACGCTGAATAGTAAATGGAGTCTTTGTCTAATTGCCTAGTATAAACAGAAAGGAATTGGATGCTACACTGAAAATGCACATAAAATACCTGCCTTTCTACTGAAGCCTCCCAGGGACCACAAGTATGTGCAGGAAAAAAAAAGTTTTACTTCTAAATGACTTTGAAACTTGAGTAGAAGAGGAGCCACCTACAAGTCCCTGAACTTCACTATTGATATTTCATACTTATGTTTGCTAGTATTACCTGAGTCTCTTTTTAGGATCCAACTCTAGAGAGCATTTGCCTTTCCAAAAGTAAGAACACTAGCCAGATCGCAGTGCTATGTTGGAAAAATGCAGTCAAACAGCATCCTTTCTCCCATGTTTTGATTTTCATGGGAAGAGAACTCTCTGCAGAACTAAGAAAATTCATGACAAAGAGGTTGTTTCTAACCTGGTTGATGAAGGGATGGGAAGTCCAAAACCATCTTCGTGAATGAACACACCATAAACACACCTGAAGAAGGTGATCCAGCAAGATTGTATATGAGTGCAGAAGAGAAATGCTGGCCTGTAGAAAGTGATGAACAAGATGTGTAACTTATCCCTCATTTTTACTGAGATAGGAGCTGAGGGGAAGTCTAGGGTTTACTATCTCTTGATTGTATTCTTGAAACTAGTTGCATAAAATAATGATAAGCTTTGGATGATCACCACATGATTTACACTGAGAAGAACATGGTCCAGAAAGAACTCTGTACACCTACCAGAAAACTGCTTTGATCAAAAGTTGCAAATGAAAATACATGAATATTATCTCCTTTTCTAAGCCCGGTAACACACATGAAAATAAAACTGAGAAAGCAATTATTCTGAATACAGTCAAGACATCAAATCGGCAAATGCATAGTTCACAGTTTTGTGTATGGGATATTACTATGTACAAAAGTGCACACTGGACACAGCGGTTCCTCATGATGTTTCGCCTTTTGAGAAGAAATCTGGAAATCAGTGAGTTAGTTAACAAAATGAAGGAGAAAATGCTATGTAACTGTGTCCTTCAGTAGCAGGAACAAAAACATATGAACACAATGGGTTTGTCTTAGTCTTAATGTGACAAGAGAAAATGTAGTTTTCTCAACCACATATAAATCTGGCTTCTCTCTCTGTCCTTTCCAGAACGAAGATATTTTTTGATTTATGTTCAACCAGAATAGAATGCTCTGTCTTGTGGAAAAATTGGACAGGAAAGGTTTTAAATCTCCTAATTAAATTTCTTACGCCAGCTTATCTCTCTAAGGTGTTTCCATTCAGCCTCTGAGAGAATGAAACTTCGAGAGAACTAGAAGCACCCCTATGTTAATCAAGGTGAAGATATCCCATCAGGGATAGAGTCTTAAGTGAAACAGCTGACTGATTTACAGCTCTTCTTCATGAGAACTGTGTATTTCCCTTCTCTTCTTTAAGGTTGAGGGTTTTTTCCCCTTTATTTTTTGATCCCAAACTTTTTTTCTCTTCAAGTTTCTTCTTCATGCCTCTCCAGCTCAGATGTTTTTTGTCACTTAATGGACCTGGTCCTTAAGCACAGTGAGGGCAGTCCTACTTTGGGGAAAAAATTTCATTAGAGCTTATGCAATGCAGCTTGTATTGACTTTGAACAAACTTGCTAGAGCAAGCAGGAGGTGAGTTATTACAAATAGTGCCAGCAAAGTGCTGCCTGGTAAGTGGCTGGTGTTAGCTTCCCTGAGCTCTGTTTTGTTGCAGATAGTTTCAGGGTTGTTCAGGTACAACTACAAGAACAGCAGTCATCAAATCCTGGCCTGCAATAAAGGTCTTTTATGCTTTGACACTACTGTATTGCCATACTGTAGTTATAACTGTAATTTACACCTACTTCATCCTTTTTTATGCTGCTGGTGTGCTGTAAAGCCACCTTGGTGTGAATAAAGATCAGCGAGAATTAGATTCCACTTTTTAAATTATTTTTTTCCTGCCTAGCCACCCCTGGAAGCTCTCATCTTTCTCTTCGGCTGCACTTCTTAAAAGTAGGCATGTGACCATTGCACTGCTCAGCGACCTAGGAGATATTTTATGTGATGGATTTGTTTCTGAAAAGCTTGTAATCAACATATAAGCAATTAGAGGCCACTTTATTTCCTGGCAGTACTAAGGGCTCCTGCTGTCTGGTTTAGTACTGGCAGATGCCAATAAGGCTTTGAAAGGATCACTGTAAGTCATTCAGACTGATGTAGTCCTTTCATTCCCCACAATGTATTCAAATCCACATGAAAATCTGTCTCACATGATATCGGTAGTCAGCCAAAGCTCTGTCCTTGGATTTCTTCATTTATGGTAGAAATCACATATTATTTAACAGAAAGAAAAGAAAAGAAAATGCAAAGCAATATCCTCGGAGCCCAAACAACAGGAGAGTTCTGTTAACATGATGCAGGAGTTTTAATTATTCTGAGCTTGAACCTTTAGAGATAGCCATTTCTCAGCCCAATTAACCTGTCCTATTGTACAGTCCATGTAAGGCATAATGTAATTAACATTTGTGTCATAAATAAACAATTAAGGAATATTTTCATTTCTGGTTACATTTTTTGTCATTCAAACTGCACTGTAGTTTTTGCCTACCAGGGATTTACTCTTTTAAACACTTCTCATTTCATTACCAAGTGTCTCTTGCCTCTCTTACATCCAGCAATGCATCATATATAAAAATGAAACTATAAAAAGGTGCCAGTTCACCGGTGTAACAAGCAAAGAACAGAAACCACAAGCATCCCTAATCCTTTAATAACTCTTGTCACTAAGTACTGTTTAATTTTACCAAATCTTTAAAGAAATACTGAGAATGTTTTCTGGTTTTATTCTGGAGTTTACTGTAACTGAGAACAAACTCTGGTCCAGATTTGCAAATTAATTTTACCCCATGCCTTTATCAGCTAATGTTTGACCAGGCTCTGGAATACTGCAGTTCTATGTTATTGACATGCATTCACCTTATTAATATTTCTGACAACACTACTGGTTTTATATCTTTCTATTTACTAGTGAATTTTGTTAGGTATAGGTACAAGGTTTCTGGCAAGGAGTAGAGTTCTTTACCAGTAATGATCTTGGGTCATTTTTATGACTCTGATAATGACCGCCACTTTGATTAATGCCATAATTTCTTAATGGATACCTATAAAATAGTTATAATTTATAGGGCCCATAGGTTGTCATTATTGCACCAGAAATTCATAGTAAAATGTGACTCATGGAATCATTCAGGCTGTTAATGGAACTAGTTAATCACATCTATTAATGTCATTAGCTTGCTAATGACTAGTTAATAGTTAGTGACATCTATTCAGCCAGTTTATGGTACTAGTTTCACAATGTCCCTGTAGGTAGGTTCCTATGCAAGTAGAACCATTGAGGTCAATAACATCCTTCACAGGCATGAGGGTTAATCTGCAGACTTATCATTGCAACATTACACTATAAAGCCATGGATGAAATAGAAGTGAGTGGAGATGAAAGGAAGACAGGGTTTTAAGATTCATAGATATTAAAAATATTTGTAACACAATCCAGAGTTGCAACTGTCTAAGGATAAAAATGACTTAGAACTACTATTAGGTAGATGGTTCCATTAAATATGTAACAACCAAAAGGAAAGTAAATAAGAAATGTATGCCTTGTAATTATTTCAGTATATTCAAGCAGATGGATTACATCAATATTCTCTAGCTTTTAGTATTCTATGGTTATGAAATGGGAATCGCAAGTGCCTGTAGTATCAAGTCATCTTTACCCCGTCATACCTTAAAAGAACTCCACAAATCTTGTAAATTCAATAATTCTCCATTAAACGCAACCTAGATATTAAAATTCACCACTTTTTCAAGTAACAAATGCAGTTTCCATTATTTTTGCTGTTATTTATATGCAGCATGAAAAATTCTAGGATTATGCTAGCAAAAAACAGGACACAAAAATTTCTAGGAAAAATGTTCATTCAGGTAAGAAATGGCTTAGGTGTAAATAATCAGTCTGAAGGAAAAAGCAGAAGTTGTCAGCAGATGACATATGCTACCTAGTTTAACACCATCTTAAAAAAAAAGAGTCCTTACAGTTTCTTATTGACAAAATGTACGCATACACTGACAATAAAATGAAATAAGTGAACATCTTAGCATATTTGTCCCCAGGAGAAAGTCTTATTTCTTTTTGCAGAAGTTATATGATATGAGAGTAGTCTGAGCAATAAAATGGCAAAAGTCCCAGTGGACAGATGATATTTTCTATGAGAAGCTGCCACTGTAAATCATACCAGTTGCAGATTACTGTGTGTTTGTGTTTATTCTCCATGAGCCATATACGTCCTGGAAATGGCTTGTATTTTGAATGTAAATTGTCAAGTGTGTGAATTTCAGCTCATGCAAATATGAAAACCTATTTCATAACCATTATTCAAATCCTTTTTAACATAGTAGTTTTCATTGCTTGCTAAGTGCTTTCCCACACTTCTTTGTAAGTAGGAAAACAATATGAATGGTGCCCATCTGTTCTTGTATGATTTTTATTTCAAGACGATTTTAATTGGTTTACTCGTTCTGACAAAATGAATAGAGTACATTTACAGACATCTGAAAATTCCCTGTACACTACATATTCTGGAGTCTGCAGTCCATTTTGCAAAAATCAGTGTTTGTGGGAAAGCAGATGGAAACAGGGCAGTACCTCTAGTCTCTGCAGCAATTCAGCAGGTACCACACAATAGCACGTTTGTGAGAAGAACAAAGTCACGTCCAGTAGGTTGGGGAGGAAGAAGTCTACAATAAATACCAATGATATTTGATCCAGTAGATAACAGGCTATTGGACCTTAGATAACAAAATGATTCATTCACAAAATAAACACTGCAACTACATTCCAGGACTGAGAACTTCAAAGATTGGTATGTCTGAAATTTTTCCTCTGTTCAGTAAGTTTACCTCAAAAGCTGGTTTCTTTCTGACTCTGAAATGGAAATAAACAAGACTAAAAAAAAGTGACCCCTGTGCTGTTTTTTATAGCAGTAAGTACTATGCTGTGAACACACAAATACAGTGTTCAGTTTGTCCCGTGACAGGGTTTTATTTTACCTCTGACTTTTGCTGTGAGGAAGAAATGATGGAATGGTATTCCATCTGGTTAAGCAGTTATTCTGTATCTTCTTTCCCTTCATTGTCAGATAGTCCAGGCCTAGGGCACTTTATCAGTATCTAAACAAAGTATAAAAGAATGGCTGCATTAATCTTAGCAACTGAAATATTAGTTTCTATCAGAGTATGTTGACTCCATACTACAAGGCTACTCTAATTTTCTACCTGTCTTCCTGTACTCTGAAACACCAGATGCATTGCTATGGAATATCAACCTTCAAAAAAGCTGAGCATTAACCTGGCAAAGATTTTGGATATCTGATTTGTTAACCAACAAACAATACCAGAAATAAGAGTTTAATATTTAAAAAAAAAAAAAAATGAAGTGTGTATATATATACGATGTGCAAAGAAGCTGACGTAAGCTTCGCAAAACTTACTATTACTTTAACATTTTGGAAATCAATTCATAGAATCCTATAATATCCTGAGTTGGAAGGGACCCATGAGGAACACTGAGTCCAACTCCTGACTCCACACAGGGCAACCTAAAAGTTAAACCATATATTTAAGAGCATTGTCCAAATGCTTCTTGAACACTGACAGGCTTGGAGCAATGACCACTTCTCTGGGAAGCTTGTTCTAGTGCTTGACCGCCCTCTCAGTGAAGAACTTTTTCCTAATATCCAGTTCAAAATGCAGGTGGCCAGGTGACTTGAAGATTTGACTTTTAAGTGATTTTAGCACATGCTAATTTTACCTTTCGCTTGAGGGATACAATCCTTTTTGCCATAAGTGGACCTTGGTTCAAAATCTGGTTTATCTCAGTGAAAAAGTTCCAGTTGCTTTTAATGAGTTTTGGCCAAAACTGAAGCCCAGGAAGACACTTAAGCACATACTTTGTTCATAGGATTATTCCCATCAAAATCAAACTGAAAATAAAACTGAAGTCATGTTTTTGTACTGAACTGGAACCTTGTTATGTCAACAGGTGTTCTTCTAACCACTAATTTCTTAATGAGGGAAATGGAAATTAACTACATTTCACAGAATATCTGCTACATTATTGTGAAAACTGATTTCTTCTAGTCCTTAAAAAAGCTCCTCAGATAAATCAAAAAATAAATCCAAGGATTTTGACATTAGTTGGCTTATGTTGTAAGACTACTTCAAGGCTTGAGACTCTTCTGATTTACAGTTACGTAATTGAGAGCAGAGCTGGCCTTTTATCTTAAATTAGCTCTAAGAGAGTGCTAAATAAGATAACTCTTTTAAATCAACATGCTCAGGATTTAGCGTACTGTAATGTGTATAGGCTGACCCTGGACTTCCAGCCTGCGGGGAACAATCATCGGCTGGAAGCTCTGGGTTATGGGGTATTCCGAGAGTTTTTTCCTCTCTTTAACACTGGACCTGACACATAACTGCAATCAACAGTGGAGATATTGAAGCTTACATTATTTATTAACTTTCTGTTATACATATTTGGATTGTTTCAATTCCTGGGGCTTATCCTACTTTCTTTGAAATCAGTAGATTAGTCTATCAACAGGAATTTGATTTACAGATGATACCAGATTTATTTTCAGTGACAGTATGAGAAGCAGCTTCATTGTTAACCCTTCATTCACTCTCTCGAGAATTTCTTATCACTTGGCCCCTTTGAGCACAAATTGCATGTTAGACTATTTGCATTCTATCCTGGCCCCATTCAGAGTATGCTATTTCATTATTTTTGCTCCCCAGCTCGGGATTCTCTGTTCTAAGGGGTCTAAAAATACACAATGGCCCCCAACAATGGCCCCCATCAAATACCTAGCATTCCCTTCCGGATGTTGGAAGAGAAGTGTGATCATGCAAAAGGATGTTAAATTAAATAATCTGAATTTTAATTTTTTATATTAAAATATTTTAATTAAAATTCAAATTTAAGAACTTTTCTAGGGAAAATGTGTATGCATACAGGTTGCTATTTATTGAAGATAATGGGAAATTGGGATGAATCAGATAATGGATACATCAGATAATAAGGTTACTACAAGATGTGAGAAGGGTGGTGTCAGAAATTCCAGGCGATTTTTCACAGAAGGAGCTTGGAATCAGGGCAACTCATGAGAATCTTCCATGTAAGACCTGATTCTACTCTAGAACTAGTGCAAATACAGTGCACCCAAAGTCTAGGTGTAAAGAAACTGGAAAGAAATTAGAGGAACTTGGAATTATCAGGAGCTAAAACTTTGTGAAAGTGTCAACTTCTGGATTCAGCTGACATTAAAAATACTTTAAGTATGTCTATGCAGCATGTGCACGACTTATGAAAAGTCATGCTGCACAGAGCAGCGCGTGACTTATGAAAGTCTGACTAGTTCTACACTTGTATTACCCATAGCTCACTCCATTA
Organism: Aptenodytes patagonicus; assembly: GCF_965638725.1. Classification (NCBI taxonomy): domain Eukaryota; kingdom Metazoa; phylum Chordata; class Aves; order Sphenisciformes; family Spheniscidae; genus Aptenodytes; species Aptenodytes patagonicus. The sequence continues at coordinate 35,732,615 of NC_134952.1, read as the reverse complement.
TTTCTGCATCTAAAGCACGTGCATGATCCTTGCACAACCCGACTGAATCTTTGACAGATGATCAAGAGCTGTCAGAGTGTTTCTGTTCACTTTCAAACTGTTTTGTACTTCAGTTTGACATTTTGAGTAGTTGATTTCTTAAACTGAGAAAGCCCACTCAATTTTATCCAGTTTTTAAGGCTTTTTATAGTTTTTACCCACAAAGTTTATTTGACAGTATGAAGAAAATGTAATAAATGCATTTAATTTATATAGTTGAGATTTTCAAAAGAACCACAATGAGCTACAGCTCTCAATTAATTTGAAATGCTAACTTACTTACACTGTTCTGGAAATCCTACTCCTAATACCTCCCAGTAAAGAAGTTGAATATAGTCAGATTCCAAATGCATTTTAAGCTGTTTACTGCATTACTCTCTTCCTGACATATATTTTTATAGTATTATTCTGTCCCTCTCTTCATTTAAGTTAGGGGAGAGTGCTTTTTGTCAGCGAATTGTCTTAGTGTGTTACAGAGGGGGACATCAGACTCTGGAATAATTTGACCTAGAAGCAATTTTCCAGGTGAACTTCTACAGCATACTTCATCCTAGGCGTGTGAATACTGGTAAAATCAAATTGTGGATGAAAATCTGGGTCCCAACACACTGCAGACTTTGAAATGACAAAGGAAGTACAATTGAGATTGAGCTGAGAATGATGAGAAGTTTAGCACTAATGTTAACATAGCCCATCAACTAAAAGTGGGGCTTTATTGGTTTGAGTTTTGATCAGTGATGCCACTCAATGATAAAGGCTAAAGACAAGCTTTGTAAAGGCTTCTGCCCTCACAATGGAAATTTTCAGGACATGATGCAGAATACTGGCAGTTAAGGTAGCATCCTCAAAATTTCCAAGGCTTCTACATTTCTCTTTTGGGTCATGCGCACAGGTGATCTCAGATGGTACTGTGCTGCTGAGCTAATTGTCTTGGGGGACTCATGGTCTAATCCTCCACGTCTGCCTGAAGCAGGGTGAGGAATCTGACTCACACATGCTGGGCTCTCCAGCAGACTATGGAGTGAAAACTGTCTCTTCTCTTCCTCTCTGCTGAACTGAATATAGCTCCCTTCATTCCTTAGTACCTTGTATAGAGACTTCATGTTTTGGCTCCAGTCAAGTGTAGGACACTTAATTGTTGCATTGCTGAACCTAAAGGTTTTGATAGACAGACTCCGTGAATCTTAAGCTGACCCAAAGGTCAGGCAGTTGCCACGTCATTTTTTGCCACTGCCAAGCACCAGTTAGACACAAACGAATTACCGGACTGGAGCATGTGTCTTACACGTCTCAATACAATCTCAAAACAACTTCAATGCAAAAGCTTGTATCTTAATTACAAACCTGCCTTCCCTGCTCCTTTGAGATGAGACGTGAGAAGTGTCTCCAAAGCAGCTGAGCACAGGAACATATTCAGTTCCTCTGCTCTGTTCCCAGGGCAGTAAACTCTGTCCGAAGGACTGACTACGTTACTAGAAGTGGAACTTCTTAAATTGCCACGGCCAGATTAGTTGGCTTTATGTCGTGGTTTAATCTCAGTCAGCAATTAAGCACCACGCAGCCGCTCGCCCACTCCCCCCCCACCCCCGGTGGGATGGGGGAGAGAATTGGAAGAGCACAAGTTAGAAAGACTCGTGGGTTGAGATAAAAACAGTTTAATAATTGAAATAAAATGATAATAATAATATGATAATAATAATAATAATACACAAAACAAGTGATGCACAGCACAATTGCTCACCACCCGCTGACTGATGCCCAGCCAGTCCCCGAGCAGCGGCCCCCCCGGCCAGCTTTTCCCAGTTTATGTACTGAGCATGACGTCACATGGTATGGAATGTCCCTTTGGCCAGTTTGGCTGTGCCCCCTCCCAGCTTCTTGTGCACCTCCAGCCTCCTCAGTCAGTAGAGCATGGGAAACTAAAAAGTCCTTGGCTAGTGTAAGCATTACCTAGCAACAACTAAAACATGGGTGCGTTATCAACTTTGTTCTCATCCTAAATCCAAAACACTGTACCAGCTACTAGAAAGGAAATTAACTCTATCCCTGCCGAAACCAGGACACTTTATTAAATGGTATATGCCCAATAGATGCATTTATGCAGGCTTTGAGGCAGAACTCCATTTTAACAAGCAATACAGCAGATTCCTCTGATGAAAAATCAATGTCATGCCTAACTTCCCTTTCTCCGCACTGCTCCAGAGTTGTATATATCCCAGGTCATTTGGATTTACTTAAACTAAATCTATGAATTATGAGATTAAAGTAGGTTCCCCCTTAAGAAATATGTCACACCACTGTTTCATGACTGGAAGATGGGAGTGCAATGACATCCATGGTGCCTTCTCATATTCCCAGGTTATCACTTTTTCGTTCTGAATGTGGGCTGGACAAAATGGTCAGTTTTCCCAGATTTTCTTTTGCAAAACAGGAACCGTAAATCTTCATTAACATCTAGATCTCATGGTATATGAAGAATTGTAAACTACAAGGTGAAATTTCATTATTCTCACTATATGAAACAGCTGATTTAATAGGACTTTTAAACTAAGTTTGCACAGAGCATTGAAATGTGGCTTATATCTGTCACCATCATGGTCATCATACTGTGTTATTAGAATGACTTCTTTCCCTTTATCTCCCTTTGAAGCTCAGTGGTACAGAATCCAGGCTGTTAACAGATGTCATGCCTTGGAGCTTGATTGTCATTGCTTTTCAGTTATTTTGGACAGGGAACTTAGTTACTGAAGCAGGGCTTTTTTCATAAGTTTGTGGAAAATTAGCGCTGCTTTGTACTGAAAATATTTATAGAAGGCAGTATTCTCAAAAATAATGACAACACTGTATGGATACAGTTATCGTCAAGTAAATGATGTAAGGTGTATTTAATATACAAAACTAGAGTAAAAAACAGTTCTAAATAAAATGTTGCATTTGAAGAGTGGTTCAGTACTTTGTTCAGTCACAAAATGGTGGTGTTTTGGTGATATATTCAGTTATAGTTTTGTTTCATATTCCACTGGGCTGTCTAAATTCCCTATTGTAACTTAATGAGTAAACATAAAGTTTCCACCAGTGAAACGGCAGTGAGGAAGAAAGATGTTTCTTTCCCCTGTTACCGATATTTAATCTGACATATATGAAGAATATTTTTCCTTTGTGACCCTGAACACTAAGAGTAAGCAGCTAGATATACTGTGGTCTTTTACCCCTCTAAGTTGCACGTGACTATATCCTCAGGCACTGAATTACTGAGACAAAGGCCTAGTAAATTGAGGGGGCTCATAAGAAAGAAAAAATAGTACTCTAGTTGGTTTGACATTAGTAAGACAAGGTAATACATATGGTCTAGCTATCTTGGAAATAGATTATGAATTTTAGGAATAAAGAATATAATGTCTCATAATTCACCTAAGGACATCAATCTCTGCATGTAGAATTTGCTTCAGAAGGATAAAAATCCATCCCTTAAAGTCTAAAAAGATAAAATTACACCCTAAAGTTTAAAGGCAGCACATTAGCTAGAAAATGTGGGGACAGGCATTGTAATAATTAATCAATTAATCTATGTTACCTGCAAATACAATGAAAAAACAGATTCACCTCTTATGTAAAGTCTTCAGGCATGGTTTTAGCATTTTATGTTACACCAGGAATAGATTTTCCAGAAACAATCGGCCTGATTGGAGAAGAAGCCCAAAATAATCTAAATTCCAGAAAATGGCAACCACTGACATTTGAGTAAGGAAATTAGTTCATAATGGAGGTAAACCAAAATCAAAAAATATTAAAAAGTAAAAGCAAAGTCAACTCTAGCAAAGTATTGAAATGCATATCAAGAGCTCTGGCTGCACTTCTTAAATATGATATTGCTCAACAAGTTCACAGCTAGCTTTTATGAACCCCCTGCACACAAACGTTTCGCAATACGTACAGAGTGCTGGATTCTTGATATGTAAAATACAACAAATATCACAAGCAATAGTATCTGATAGAGATGTCAAGATCTTAACCCCTGTGATAATAGAAAAGGGCAGCCCAGAGGGGTGACTACCAGGTATATGAATAACTGAGTTTAAGGTATCAGTAAGGACTGCATAGAGGCTTATGCACATAATGATGCATCTGTTAGGAGCAAAAGATAGAGCTGTTATGGCATCTACATAATTTCTGGGGAGTACTTGTGAAGATAATAGTGATTATATACACACAGTTACTAATAACAGGAGAAAGACCAGGTCAGGGGAGCAAAATAATAAACCTTTTGATAGGAAGTGAGAAAGTTGAACCACCATGGTGTTTTCTTCATGTTCCAAATATCAAAGGGAAAGAAAATCCTTGTAAGGGAGTAGGGATTTTAACTTTTTGTATTAGAGGCAAACTTTTGGGGTAAATGGAGCCTGCACAGTGAGGAACAGCTGTACGATCCAAAGTGGAAACAGTGCTTAAACTTAGGATAGGGAACTGAGAAGAGATCAGGCTACTTGAAATTACTTATGTTGCAATTTTGAAGCCATTGTGGGTGTCTTTACACAAATAAAGGCTAGGTTAGGCATAAAAAAAGTTAGTAAAACTCAGCAAAGAACAGCAAAAAAAAATCACATTTGAGAAGGACATGTAAAATAAGGAGCAAGGTCAGAACCAAATGGGTACATGGCTCTCTATAAATGAGGAGAGAAAGAAAAAGCTGGATAAACTGAATAACTTGTTTTGTATGACAATATCAATACAACTAACATTTCATAAGATTGGTAGATTAAAAATGATATGTGGGACATTGTGATTCTACTGGATTTTACATATCTATGTCAAGAGCCAGCAAAGATGTGATGTTGAATCTGTTGATTGCATTGTGATTTTTTCAGTGATTGCAGAGGTGAAAACTGTTAGTCCATAGCCTGTGTCTGTTTCTTGCAGGATAAAATATCCAGTGTAATTACTTCAATTTCATGAAAACATTAAATACTAATCATTAAACTGGGCAGAGTAGGTCCTCAGTGGGTAGAAAGGAATAAAAATTGTGCCATAAAAAATAAAAAAGTGCCATAAAAATCAGTGTAAAAAGATACTATACACTAACTAACTCTCTGGCCCATGACCAAAATGAACAGGAAAAATTTAGAACAAATGAATTTATTAGAAGCCATGATGGTCAGCTGTCAGTTTGTATCTAGAACTAATATGCTGATACATAAACCTTAAATAATAATGTGGCACAGAAGAAATTTCTCATGTAAATATTTCAAAACAATGCATTTTTAAATGGATAGCAATTAAAATATGTGCCTGAAGGAAACTGGCATTTCTGCATTGTAGAAAATTCCATTATACATATAGTTTCATTCTGAACTGGAATAAAAATAAAACAATCCCTACTAATGAATTGTTTGAGGGGAAAAAAAAAAGTCTTTTAAATAACCGGATGTTACATTTTTATGTAAATGAAAATTTTGTCACTGATTTGCATATTTTACTTATTAATATCTGCAATAAATTTTGAAACAGGCTTTTAATAGAAATAGAACAATATAAATTTTATGATGTTTGGAACATCTGATTTTGTACTGTTTTGATTTTCTTAACAAAAATATGTCAAAATTGACAGTCTACTACAAAGATGTAATTATGAGAACACACAACTTTCTATCTGGAAAAAACCAGTCTCTAGTAAACTGCCATCATTTGTCTACTTGTGATTTATTGTGAATATGTGGAAACTTTTGGAATCCATCATGGTGATTTTACACTTGTTTTCCTTAACCACTTTTTATTAGGTAGAAATCTGCTGTATTTGGGGAAAATAATCTTGATTGAATAGTAGAAGTGAAGATACTACAAAATAAATCTGAGATCAGGTTTCGTATTTCCCCTGTCTTTGCTTAAAGAATTGAAAACAATCACTTGGAAAACTTATCTCGCTCTTTCTCACTAATACACACACACGTGAAAAAGCAACTTTCTTGTTTTACAGCTGGTAAAGACACAGCAGGATGAACACTTAGACGATCAAATTAGAGAAATTTTAGAAATTCAATGAATTTGTATTTGACTTGCCTAAATGTTCAGAGTTAATCTGCTATTGATTTGTTTCAAGTGATCAGTAAAATGCAACAAAGTAAGATTGGGTTATTGTTTCTGGCTATTTTACTGTTCTTGCTGTGAAGCCATTACGAACACATTGTGAAAAACTTAAAATGAAAACCAATTCCAGCATCTCTGTCCAAGAAAGTTATTTCACTGAAGTTTACACAGAACAGTGCAATAACACATATATATTCTTTGCCAATCAGGTTAATGGTTGTACCAATGGGTTTCTAGGGCCATGCCTACACTAGCAAGTAGGAGCTATTCTGGAGACCAAAATATCTACTGCAGAGAACCAGTCATCCAGTTGCCTGTACCTTGGTGGGTTTGGAGTTGGCTCTCTCCTGGTCACCAGGACTGAACACCCACTTGCAGTTTGAACTCATTGTGCACACTCCTGGGGAGAAGCTTTCGGTTCAGCTTTATTCATTCCTGCACTCCTAGACTGCCCCACAATGCACAACAAAATGCTGTATGTGGGGAGAATTAAGGAGCTTCACTTCAAAAGCACAAGCCTGATCCAGATTAAAATGCTAATGCTGTTCCTTATGGAAGTGCCAAGATTGCAAAGAGATTGTATATTACTGAGTGACCGTGAAATCATGCAACAGCTATCCTCCATCAAATCATCCTTTAACTCAACATTAGCTTTGAATTCCTTTTTGATATGCATTGCTTGTACTGAGGTAAATTCAAGAAGTCCCCCCAAAAAAACATCGTTACCATTTTCTGACTGCCTATCAGAAAAGATGATTACTGGTCTGAACTGTTAAAAGTTATCAATGATGTGGGTTGCAGCCTGCCCTGGTTTCAGCAGGGATAGAGTTAATTTCCTTCCTAGTAGCTGGTACAGTGCTGTGTTTTGGATTTAGGGTGAGAACAAAGTTGATAACGCACCAATGTTTTAGTTGTTGCTAGGTAATGCTTACACTAGTCAAGGACTTCTTAGTTTCCCATGCTCTACTGACTGAGAAGGCTGGAGGTGCACAAGAAGCTGGGAGGGGGGCACAGCCAGGACAGCTGACCCAAACTGGCCAAAGGGACATTCCATACCATATGACGTCATGCTCAGTACATAAACTGGGGAAAGCTGGCCAGGGGGGGCCACTGCTCGGCGACTGTCTGGGCATCGGTCAGTGGGTGGCGAGCAATTGCACTGTGCATCACTTGCTTTGTGTATTTTATTATTATTATTATTATTATTATTATTATTATTATTATTATTATTATTATTATTATTATTATTATTTTATTTCAATTATTAAACTGTTTTTATCTCAACCCACGAGTTTTTCTCACTTGTGCTCTTCCAATTCTCTCCCCCATCCCACCGGGGGCGGGGAGTGAGCAAGTGGCTGCGTGGTGCTCAGTTGCCCACTGAGGTTAAAACATGACACAGCCCTTCTTGTTTAGTTTGCTTTATACTTTCCTTATATGAAGAAAATATGTGGCGTTTTTTCATTTTATTTGGTTTGGTTTGGTTTCATTTCGTTTGAGAAAGGGACTTTCTTATGCATCTATCGCTTCTTAAAAACACCCCTTCAGTTTGCAACACCTCTTTTAAAAAAGGTGATTTCTTCAGCTTCTTAAAGGAACATTTATTTGTCCTGGTTTCAGCTGGGATAGAGTTAACTTTCTTCCTGGTAGGTGGTATAGTGCTGTGTTTTGGATTTAGAATGAGAATAATGAGATAACACACTGATTTTTAGTCGTTGTTGAGCAGTGCTTACACAGAGTCAAGGCCTTTTGTGCTTCTCACACCACCCCACCAGCGAGCAGGCTCGGGGTGCACAAGAAGCTGGGAGGGGACACAGCTGGGACAGCTGACCCAAACTGACCAAAGGGATATTCCACACCATATGACGTCATGCTCAGTATATAAAGCTGGGGGAAGAAGGAGGAAGGGGGGGACATTCGGAGTGATGGCGTTTGTCTTCCCAAGTAACCGTTACGCGTGATGGAGCCCTGCTTTCCTGGAGATGGCTGAACACCTGCCTGCCCATGGGAAGGAGTGAATGAATTCCTTGTTTTGCTTTGCTTGCGTGTGCAGCTTTTGCTTTACCTGTTAAACTGTCTTTATCTCAGCCCACGAGTTTTCTCACTTTTACCCTTCCGATTCTCTCCCCCATCCCACTGGGGGGGAGTGAACGAGCAGCTGTGTGGTGCTTAGTTGCCAGCTGGGGTTAAACCACGACACCTGTGAATCAAATTCAAATTATTTTGAACAATAAAAAAGCTAAAGAATATAATTTCCTTACTTTTTGTTCTGTTTCTCAAGAATGGTTGTAACAAGCCAAAACCTGAAGAGGCCTATCAAAATCTTGGAGTATATTTTCACTAGCTTTTGATCTCAGATTTCACGGAATTTAGGACATTTATTGGGTATTCAAGTTAAGATGCTTTATTTATAGAACAATCAAAAAGGGGATACCATGTTAGGCACAGATTAAAGGAAATACCTTGAACAGTTTCATCATTTATGAAAAAAATGCTATGGCAAGACTGTAGTGTCTCCTTGTCCTTTGAGTTATAATTACACTGATATTTAGGCGTCACTTAGTCCCACTCATTCTGAGCAGTCAAGACCACATTGGGATTCAGTGACACCTTAAAAGCAACTTTAAATCTTATTTAATGCACCTCTCCATTTTTATTTTTATTTTTTATATCTGACTTCTATCCTCTCTTCCCAATGTGATTCCAGCCCAGAGTTTAAGTTTCTTAGCTGATCTGCATTTCATTTTGTGTAGGGTGGAAGTATAGCTTCAGGGTATCTTATGGCTATCTTAAAAGACAGTCACTGGTTAAATTTCCCGGGTTTGACAGCTTAACTTGCCTCATCACAATAATTTTGTTTTGATGCAGTTTCATCTGTGTGTGTGTGTATGTGTGTGTGGATGTTTGCATGAGCTAATTAGAAGGCAGAGCTAATTAGAAGGATGAGCTTTAGAAGAGATGTTAACATTTGTCTGTGTTACATTTTTTTTGATTGATCATCTACTCTCAGAATTACCAGTGTCATGGTTTAACCCCAGCCAACAACTAAGCACCACACAGCCGCTCGCTCACTCCCCCACAGTGGGATGGGGGAGAGAATCAGAAGAGTAAAAGTGAGAAAACTCATGGGCTGAGATAAAGACAGTTTAATAAGTAAAGCAAAAGCCGCGCACGCAAGCAAAGCAAAACAAGGAATTCATTCACTCCTTCCCATGGGCAGGCAGGTGTTCAGCCATCTCCAGGAAAGCAGGGCTCCATCACACGTGATGGTTACTTGGGAAGACAAAACACTATCATTCCCAACGTCCCCCCCCTCCCTCCTTCTTCCCCCAGCTTTAGATGCTGAGCATGACGTCATATGGTATGGAATATCCCTTTGGTCAGTTGGGGTCAGCTGTCCCGGCTGTGTCCTCTCCCAACTTCTTGCACACCCCGAGCCTGCTCGCTGGTGGGGTGGTGTGAGAAGCAGAAAAGGCCTTGACTCTATGCAAGCACTGCTCAGCAATAACAAAAACACCCCTGTGTTGTCAACACTGTTTTCAGCACAAATGCAAAACATAGACCCATACTAGCTACTAGGAAGAAAATTAACTATTCCAGCCAAAACCAGCACATTCTCCACCCCTTATTCCATATAATTTACATCAAGCTCAGGTCTCACACTATCCAATACATCCTCATGAACTGCCACCACCCTTCCCATCCTTTGATACAATACACAGATATCATTCCCCTAGTCTATGGACCACCCCTGTGAAATGTCCGTAAAATGCCCATAAAATGTCCACAAATGTCCACAAAATGTCCACTGAGTTCATTTAGTCCATGACTTTGGGCTCCATCTGTTATGGTGGTCACTCAGGCCAGGAGAGGTGGTGTGTTGTGTGGAGTTACTGGGCACCAAAGCCAGCTCAGTTTGGGTCACTGCTGCACTTGCAACTGATTCTTGTAAGGTTTCTCCCCCATTGGTTGAGGTGCTTCCGGCTATAGTAATTCCTATAACATGCCACTCAAATTATGGGTTACAACAATTTAAAAGTATTTCCATTACAATGTCCACCCCTGGTTATAGGGTTTAATGTTGCAATGAACTCCTCCCCTTGCTTCTGCTCCAGCTTGGACTTATCCACAGACTGCAGTCCCTTAAGGTTGTACCTGCTCCAAGTGGAGCCTTACCTATGTGCCACGGTCTCTCCAAGGGTACACCTGCTGTGGCATAGACTTATCCACAGGCACAGTTGCTTTGAGGTGCACCTGTTCCAGCATGGCTTCATCCATGGGCCACAATGCCTTCAGAGATATACCTGCTCCAGAGTGGCATTACCCACAGCCACAGTCCTTTCAGAAGTAAACCTGCTCCAACATGGTCTTACCTGTGGCTGCAGTCCCTTGGGGCGTGTACCTGCTATGTCGTGAGCTTATCCATGGCCACACACTTTGAGGTGCTCCAGCATGACCTCATGCAGAGCCACTGATGCTTCAAGGTGTACCTGCTGCAGCACGGACTTATGCACAGCCACAGATGCTTAGAGGTGTATCTTCTACAGTGTGGACTTATCCTTGGGCCACAATCCATTCAGAGGTGTACCTGCTGCGGCACAGACATAACCACGGCCACAGACCTTCGAAATGTACCTGCTGTGGTGTGGACTTATTCACGGCCATAGGTGCTTCGGGGTGTCCTGCTCCTGCCTGGACTCATCCACAGGTCGCAGTCCCTTCGACTTGAGTTCACACTGGAGTTCCAGCCTGTCCAGTACAGCAGCACAGAAACAGCAGCGATGCCCTGGCCATCTGCCAGCCCAGGCGCATCCCCATTGCTGTTATCAAAATGTTCCCAGGCACAGCAGAGTAAGATTATCAGCAGTACAGCAGGACAGCAAGCAGCGAAAGCAAAAAGCAGCCACTCACAAGCACTAGACTCTAATACACAGTAAGGCAAGCAAGTCCCTGGCAAGCACAGGAGCCTGCCAATTAATAGCTAAACAGCAATAACAGCTATAAATTCGATCTAGCACATTCCAGTCAAACCTGTCATTATCTAGAACCCTTCGAGCCTCACGTTGGGTGCCAAAAAGGACTGTCATTGTTTAACCCCAGCCAGCAACTAAGCACAACACAGCCACTCGCTCAGTCCCCCACAGTGGGATGGGGGAGAGAATCAGAAGAATAAAAGCGAGAAAACACATGGTTTGAGTTAAAGACAGATTAATAGGTAAAGCAAAAGCCGCACACGCAAGCAAAGCAAAACAAGGAATTCATTCACTCCTTCCCATGGGCAGGCAGGTGTTCAGCCATCTCCAGGAAAGCAGGGCTCCATCATGCGTAATGGTTACTTGGGAAGACAAACGCCACCACTCCCAACGTCCCCCTCTTCTTTCTTCTTCCCCCAGCTTTAGATGCTGAGCATGACGTCATATGGTATGGAATATCCCTTTGGTCAGTTTGGGTCAGCTGTCCCGGCTGTGTCCCCTCCCAACTTCTTGTGCACCCCCAGCCTGCTCGCTGGTGGGGTGGTGTGAGAAGCAGAAAAGGCCTTGACTCTGTGTAAGGACTGCTCAGCAATAATGAAAACATCCCTGTGTTATCAACAGTGTTTCCAGCACAAATCCAAAACATAGCCCCATACTAGCTACTATGAACAAAATTAACTCTACCCCAGCCAAAACCACCACAAGAAGTTTCAATGGAAGAGAGCCAGAAGATTGCCTCTCCTTAGCTCTCTTCCGTACTATGTTTCCTAATATCAGCTAATTTCCAACTGAGTGATTTTTCACAGTGACTATATGAGATTTAGGACTCATCTTCTACAGTTTACTTCTATATTAATTGCATTTAACTATTGCTTGTGGTGTTTTCACGCCATCTCCTGCTTTTTTCTCCTTTCTCTTTTCCAAAGTATGTGAAACCCTCTCTGGTCCTGTGTTTGAACGTCCTGTTCAGGACTCTGCATTTGGCTACCAGCATTTTATTATAGCATGGTGATAAACCAGGTGTCATGCTCTCATTTTGTGTTCCTGGGGCTGAGCCACCTGCTTGGATTGCTGTGTCACGAGGATCTCCACAGTATAATCACCTTTGTTTGTATTGTCTGTGACTTTGCCAACAATTCATGCCTAAGGCTTTTAGTGTGTCTGTAGCAAAATGATACCTAAATATCTAGGGATGAAAAGGTAGACTTGTAAGCTGTTAAAATATAGCTTAGTAATAGATAGATTAAGCTAAACTTTTGAAGAGTGCTATGCAGGGAAACTTTACACATTCTGGTCAACTAAAAAACCAGAACAGTCTTTCTTTCAGGTCAGAAAAAATGTTCTCTTTCAATAACTTCAAAAAATCCTTTTGAATTACCTATGTTTCTATTATTAGATTAAAGTTACAAGTAGAAGAAACCAAACCCAATATTTATTACTTAGAAAATGTTGACAGGGATTATTCTGACAATTTCAAAACCTTAAAAAACATTCCTTACCAACAGTTACATTCCTCAAAGTCAGCCATTCCTTGCAAAAGTTTCTGTTGTGGTTGATTTGCTTTTTCAGCTGAAATGATTCTGTAAAACAGTCCTGAACATCTCTGTAGTGGAATTGCTTTGCTTTAATTTATTTTTTAGTGTTGTATTTCCCACCAAATTTTATAATATTTCTGCAATTATATGGCTTCCCATAGTCTTATATTTTTTTTCTGTACTTTGTAAATAGTCCAACATACTGAAAAGCGAAGATATTCTTTGCAATGTAGTGTTTCTAAAGTATCTGGTATTTACTATCCCAATCCTTTAGAAATATTCGTGCAAAGAGTAAAGTCAATGATCCAAAAGCTCATTGAAATCAATGGGAGACTTTCCATTAAATTCAATGGGCTTTGGTCCAAGCTGTTTGTAATTATAGGCTGACATTTTGAAAGCTGCCTAAGGGAGCTGGAAGCCTAATAGTCATTAAAATTAACTGGGCATCTAGCTTTACTAGGGTGCTTTGGAACTCACTACTACAGTATATATAAATGAGTGACCTGTTTATGAGGGTCAGTTAGTTACATTAGAGCTCCAAGGATCCTATAAGCATGTCTCTTATCTCCTATATCACAGAAATGTGCATTAAATTGTATTACTTGATAATGGCCATTTTGCTGCAGAAAAGTATTATCTAATTTAAAAAGAGAGGTGTATACATAAAAAATTATCATAGAATTGACCAAAACTGATTTACACAATGGTTTGTTTGCCAGCTTAATGTTTTTTAATTTTTTTTTTTTTTAAGAAATGTTCTTAAATATTTGGAATTTATTTGTAATGAGAACTAGATCACTATACTGAACAAATAATTCAATCTATAAACTACATGACATGTTATCATTTTTCTATCTGCAGCAAATAGTCTGTGATACCCTTGGTTATATCTGTCATCCATATCTATATCTACATCTACATCCACATCTTTATCTACGTCTATATACTGTTTAAACACCCTAAAAGTATTCAGCAAGTAGTCCTTCATTTGAAAAAGCTGCTTGAACTGTGACTGACAAATGTTGGCTCTAGTATTTCCTATGGATGTTGCACTATATTAAACCAATGTATATAAGGTAAGTTACCTGAGCTACAGTTGCTTGTAACATTATGCAATACCAAATCAAATTTGTGAACTCTGTTGATTAGTTCTAAATGTCACTTGTCAGAGTAGCATGGGGTTCAGTAATAATACAGTCAAACTCACCTTTGATTTTAAACTCACCAGTAGTCTCATTCATACACTTATAGCTAAACAGTTCACTGTTAACTATAAGTATTCTTAAGGGATTAGAAATATTCAAAATCTTTAGAAGCTAGAGGTATGAAATTTTAAAACAATTTGGGAACAAAAGGACAATATTATTATTTGTAGGGGTTCTGAAATATGAGATGTATCAAAATAAATGCAACACCTGTTTAGGCACGTGATATGTAATTTAATAGTGAACTTGATTTTATTTAAATTAGTCATTAATAATAATGTTATTTCCCAAGATGCCTTATGGATTATGATTTTATAATGACAGTATTGTTGCTATGAAATCATCACTCAGTCAACAGAAGTGTATACAGAATACTATTGCCACCAACAAGAAAACACACAAAGTGGTCAGATGCAAGCAGATCAATTATTTAAACTGATCTCATGTACAAATTAAAATTAAATAGAAACCATTTAAAAATTATATTTGGGGTAAAATAAAGAGGCTGCATAAGTAGCTGGTTAGTTGAAACTAGTCAGCTGGCTCCTGGAACTATGAAGTATCTTCAAGTGGAATTATGTTCCTGTTCCAAACAAACAGCAGCCTCCTGCTTCCCTCCTAGCCGGAGGCTTTGCATACTGCCGAATGAATGGTGATAAAGTCAGATTCCAGGGGGAAGAGTAGCCATTACTTTTTTTTATTAGCATCATGTTACATTTCTTACAGGTCACTTACTGTTTGCTGCTTTTGAAGCAGCTGTTGGCCTGCCCTCTTGGTTGAAGAAAGGGTGTAATTATTTAATTACAAATTCAAATAGGTAAAAAAAAAAAGGAAACTATTTCTTACAGTACAAAAAGCCCAAAGCAGGGCCGAAAATGGCATACAGTAAAAACAACAGTACAAAAAGCAGAAAACACCTAATTACACTGAATTGGGCTGAAGTGCAATTGCTAATGTCTTTATTGAGCTACTTTATGACATTACCTGCCATTGAACATACACTTCTGCTACTGTGTAGTTAGTTGTCGATATGTGCAATTTTACCAATGTTAGTGGGGGTGACAGACGTAAATTGTATGCATTTGTGTTGGTCCAACACCAAAATCCTTGTAGGTTCAGTGCAGATAATTGTTTAGATCTCCGGATCTCTTTCTGAAATTCCTCTGGAAATACAACATGCTATTTCTAACTTCCTTGCACTTGAGACCATTTCTTCTTTAGGACTCATGAAGCTTCTCAGACTCATGCCATTAGCAAATTTCATCATCATTTTCTCATTTTTAAGCCAACATACAGCTGAAAATACCATTATCAACCTCAGGACTGATCATGCATTTCACTGTAGCTCCTCTGTGCCACACTGTTGTCACTGGCCCTTCAGCTTCTTACTTATCCACTTCTCAGTACTTATCCTAACCATCATCTTCTCTAGTTTAACTAATAATTTCCTATTAAGCATCAAAAGTTTTCCTGGCTTCCAAATAGATTAGATCTAGATTAGACCTATTTCCCTTGTCTAGAAAAGCGATTATCTCCTCAATGAAGGATATCAGGTTAGCCTGGCACAATCTCTTTGTCAAGCCCAGGTTGCGTTGTATCACATTTTCTCCGTACCTCTGTGCCTTCATTCTTTCCTGTTGTAAAACATAGCTCAGACCAGTCTGATAGAGTCACAGTTGTAAGGATCACCCTTTTTTACTTTCTTAAATATGTGTAACATCTAATATTTTTTCTGTTGAGTGGCATTTCCTGTGTCTTGATGGATTTCATACCTCTACGAGAGGAGTTGCAATACTATGTCAGTATTCTCATGATTCTGGAATAGTGACAATCCCTCTCAGTTTTCATATATGAAGCACTTAATGTTTTTTCTCCATAACAAATGGTAATTTTTATCCCATGTCTTCCCTGCAACCTCACTGAAAATTGAACTTCAGCATAAGGCCACACATGGACCTTTCTTAGTCCTTATCCCATCTTCACCATACACTGTTTTCACTTCATCCTAGTTCTCTTTTATTTATAGAGGTAAAAATATGTTCAATTTCTTTTTTTTTTTTTTTAATCTAACTCACTTTGACTTTGGAAAATTCTTCCTTATCCTAAAAGTACTAAACTTTAAACCATAATTTTCTAATCCACTCCATTTTCAATTCCTTTAGGCTTTCCATTCTTTTTGGTTATTCCCAGTCATTATTTATTTATTTATACATTCACTCATCTTTATTTTACTTTAGTTCCACATGGTTTCTGCACCTTTGTGGTTTTGTTTTTTTAAATATTCAGGTTCTTTCTATAGCGAACAGTGAATGAGAAACTTAGTTTCTGCTTAACTTGACTAAATAGAAAATTATTTTATTGAAGTCTTCACTTTGAATCAGAAGCTTTAAAGACTAGTTTGTGGTTTTCCTTCTATTTAATTCGAAGTGAATTATCTTGTGATAATTCTTTTCAAGGTTATTTTCTACAGCTAGTTTTTACGCAACATGCTTGCTACTTACCAAAGTCAAATAAACATAGTCTGTAATAACAAAGTGTGATTCTATCTGGCATATAAATTTGATGGTTACTGAGTCCGAGACCATATAAACCTTAATTTCTTTTTAGCATTTGTTCTCCGGTACGTATCTGGGAAGTTAAAGGTACTCCTAGTGACAGAGTTTCTGGTAGTATTTCAAGATGTCTTTCTGTATGCAAATACAAGCTTGCAATTCTATAGTGGACCCCATTCACTGTTTTCCCCTTTCCCCTCCAATACATATAACATTTTTTCCATCTTTTTAAAAGATCAAAGTGACAATTCATCTATGATATTCCTGCTTACATCTTTAAAGTTATCACATTCTAAAGGTGCAGCATTACTCTCACAGCCTTACTCTTTATTTCTATG
Source organism: Aptenodytes patagonicus (assembly GCF_965638725.1). Lineage (NCBI taxonomy): Eukaryota > Metazoa > Chordata > Aves > Sphenisciformes > Spheniscidae > Aptenodytes > Aptenodytes patagonicus. Next base: position 35,715,892 of record NC_134952.1, on the reverse strand, counting down.
TGAAAAAAATGCCTGCTTTTGAGAGCTTATGTGCTTCTTGTGTTTTCTTCTCTGTATTCTCATTATCCTTTTGCTATCCAGCTTAATACTCTACATCAGTGTTGTAGGTTTCCTCATGTTGTCTCCATTTCTTATGCTGGAATTTAAACATTTCACTTGTTTGCAGAGATATCCAATAATTTAGTTGCAAAAGATGTAATTTTAACTTTTAACTATTTGACAACTGCATTCATTTCTAGTGATCATAATTAATTAATTGGCAACTGTTTTGTTGGGGGTTTTTTAGAGGTGAATAATATTTTTCTCTTCTTATTTTTCTTTACTCTCCAGTGTTTCTTTATTCGTTGTTTGCATTCTCATTTACCTTACTCATTTTTTTTCTTGTAGCTCTATTAAAACTGTACTTTATCAAAACAAATGATGGATGATAAAATTAGTTACTCCAACATTCTCACTGCTTTTTAGTCTTATGATCCTGTTATCACTTATGTTGGTCATAACTGAAGAAAGTTTATACCAACAGAAAAAACAATCCACCAAAAGAATGTTTTCCAAATGACAAACTTGTCTAAACTTTCCTTCTAGCACCATCTTCCAGAGCTATCCATTGACCTTTGTTACTTTGTCTCAATTTCTTTTTTTTTTAATTTTTTTTTTTTTTAGTAGATTGCTAAGCTAAGTCTAATTTCTTTTCAGCATCAAGCTAAATCTCCCTCCCTCTACAGTGCTCAAATTTACATGGGAAAGAAACATAGCCATGTGGGCCGTAAGACCTATGGCAGTCTAGCCAAAGAAAGGGGAGAAGGGAGATCAGGACTTCACGCACACCACCATATGTACTTTACCTATAAAATACACCATGAAGTTCTAGGTGAAGATATGGACAAGACATGAAATATCGCTGCTTCAAATTGAGGCCATGCTCTGTAAAGAACAAAACCTTCTTTGGACTGGGGACAGATGTGTCCTAAGGTCAGTGTAAGACTGTGTACACCCCAAAGAATGCAAAATCATCTCTAGCTCCCCACTTTCTGCTCTTCGATCTTGTCTTCTCTAAAGCAAATAACCATATACATGAACATTCAGTCATGTTTAAAAATTCAAAATAAAACACCTCAGACATTTCCCCTTCTAGGAAGAAGGTGAAGGAAGAAAACTGGATATATCTTAGCCACTTTGTTTGATGTTCTTTGTGATAATCACACTACAGAAAACCTACAGACTATAAAATCAACTTCTGAGTTCTTCACAGTTATAAATTATGTTACTCCAATAACCTGTCTGGGCCCAGCACAAATGGAAAAAGGACTAATGGACTGAGAGTTTCCTTGAGACTGAGGTTTCAATTGTCCTTGTTTAAGACAAACAAGGCATGTTTTTTACAAAAACTGGCATTGTACAGCTCCTGCTATATTCAAATATCGTCTCCTATTGCCTTCAGCTGCCACTGAGGGAGTTCAACAGTACTTCTGCAAAGCAGGCCACCATCTCAAGCTAGGCAATGGGAAACACATAGCTTGTGGCCACCTGTGAAAGGTTAGCAGAGGTTTACTCTATTCTCCAAGGTGGCATTGACTGAGTTAATCATTAAAGCATTCTTTTCCCAGCCCCCCTACAGTCTTTGCTTCAACCACTGTACATACTCCAATTTCTGCTGCAAATGGGGGATCCAGGCCACACTAATCGTTTGTACTGCACAACCTTGTTTTGGTCCCTAGAAGCATCCCATCTCAGGTACTGAATGAGGTATGCTTCCTGAAGGAAAAACAGCATGCCATTATGGTTTTTTTTTTTTTTCCTTAGTGTGTGCCCATAGGGATTGCACAATTAAGGTTGCTCAAGCAATTTTTACTCAAGTATTACCAAATTTGGATTTATAACATGACTAATTGTGGTATGCCACTGGAAAAGTCTCCCACACATTTATTAATAATACTGATATGTATGAATGGAAATGCTGAATCGTTATACAGACTACCAATAACTTGAGCTAATATAGTAATGGAGCAGTTCAGGAGTGCTGGGATCCTTTCCAAGTTCAAGGAGACAGTATGGTTTTACTGTCACAAATTCTTCTGCCAATTCCTCAAAGACTTTACTTGCTGATCTTATTCTCTTCCAAAGCCTTGGGTTCTCATCTAAGCCCCATTTTCTCCATTATATCAATTACAATCTTTATTCCTTAAATTCCTCTGACACATTCCCCAATACAAATGCCACCTTTCCCCCTCTTTTTACATTATAGAGTCCTAGTCAACCAGTGCCCGATCCCTTTGATACTCTTTCTCACTGCACCCATTCCCTGCAGCTCCATCCTTTGCCTTTACATGGCTGAAACAGGTGTTCATGATACTGGGCTCAACAGACTCTGCTTATTTTCTGTTCTTGTGCCTCTGGCTTTAAAATATCACAGAGCTGCATATACAAGAAAAATGTTACAGGTGGAACCCCTCCACTACTTCCCTGACTAATATTCTGTGCTTAAGACATAAGAAATCTCTGCTGAGCCTGAATATTTTTTCTCCAAAACCTTATAATTTACAGTGGTAACAAAAGCCAAATTTCAGTTTTCATCCCACATTGTTATCCCCAGCTGCCAAATATCAGTCTGCAGCTTCAAATTATATTAACTATTTAAATAACTTCTTCCTTTATCTTCTTCCTCCCTCCCCCCTCCTTTTTGATTTATTATCATGAGTGAAACAACATACTTATTGCCTCATTCTCAGAAATGACTGGATTGTTTTGGCAAAAGAGACATTTAACACATGTTTTAGCCACCTTTGAGCAGACACTAAGGAACATTTGAGCCCAAATATTTACCAGTTGGCAAATTGAAAAGTACTAAAATCAGCTTTTTATAATGGAAAGTGTCAGGGAACATTAATAAGCATAGCTACTGGCCCATTTTTAGCCTTCACCAGTTTATTCAGCATTAGCCAAGTAGCACAAAATCCCTGGCTGAAGCAGTCAGCTGCACAGAGGCTTTAGCTTTCACAGGTGACATGCCGCTGGCCCAGCTACGGCCACTGCGGTTTGCAGTTTTGACTGCCTCTCACGTTACTTGTGGGAATCCTGCAGAGGCTCGTGCAGAATATTCGTACTTCAAGCTGCTCTGTACTGGAGTAGCATCAAACCAAGCCCCAGTCTACATGTCTACGACCAGAATCTGTCAAAAATCATTTGTTTACACGTTATTTATTACACCTTTACCTCGTTCATAAAATACAATTTGTTTTTATCTTAGATATACACATAATATCACCCAGTACCTCTGTTATTCAGATGTCCTCTTTGCATTTAAAACTTCAATCTTTCTCTGCACAAAATTTCTTTTGAAAGATTGGGAGAAGGTTTGTTTGTCTTTAAGAAAATTTAATAAATTAGCAGATTACTACTAATGAAAAAATAATGTCACTTAACAGATCCACACTAATTTTCTCTGTTTAAACAAATTTAGGATAATCTTTTGGAAAAAGGTTTGGTAGATAACTTAGCAAATCGGCTGCAACCCTAACTGGTAGATATTTTCAATTGGACTGATCAAATAGGTGAGCTGTGTGAAAAAATACTGCTGAGACTAAGTCAACTGGAGCTGAAACACAGTAAAGCCAGGGATTTGTACTGTAAGAAGAATTTAAGTAGACAGCAGAGCTGTAAACAAAACAAAACCTCCACATCAGTAAGAAAAAAAAACCAAACATGAATACTTAGGTATGTTTATCTTCCCATTAGTGAGCGTAGTGTTTAATACATAGTTCATAAAATTTATTGCCAAAGGGTTTAAAAGTAAGATTAAGGCGTGCAAAAGAATTAGTCTGTGGATCCTAGAATACTGCTTATAACAAGTGGCACAGTATGGATATGGAAGACATAGGAATTTTCCCCTCTGGAAAAAGCTCTTTTAATTCCCTGTAGTATGCCACTATATCATTTGCATTTGAGCTGTTGGAACATCTTCCATTTAATTCTTGGAAGAATACAACAAAAACAACAGCCCTCAAGTACCTTTGGGGTGGGAACCTAGATGGAAAAAGGAATTAATAGTTTATACCCTTACGTGACATTTTATCCCATCCAAAATCGTTACAAGCTGAAAGAATTAAAAGATACTGTGAATTTATACTGCTTTTTAGAATTGGTATAATATATGCAGTTAAAGTTTTGCTAACAACACATTTTATAAAAGTGATTATCAATTGATTAAAATTGCATATTAGAGTGCATAACTTTAATTTTGTATTCACATAGTGAATCTGCAAAATGGTGTAGAAGAAAAAGGAGTCATGAGAAGTTATATTACTCATCAAATATTGCACTCATTTCACCACATATTACACACGAATTGGACCAGATATAGGTGTGGTGTTGTCCTTCCTCACCGGGGCAAACTGGTGGTGGTCTGAGACAGGGGAAATGCGACAGTGTCCAGACCCTTCTTTCGGAGTAAGTTGATTACTATCTTAACGATAGGGAGGAGGTTCACTGCAGATAAGGGAACTGTGACTCACTGGATGCTTTGCCTTGCAAAGAACAACAGGAGCTTTCCCACTCTCTTGTGTTTACTCTAAGCATGTAAATTCATGTCTTAGTTTGCATCCCTTGCTCATGCGAAGTTCCCATCGAAGTCAGTGGGAATTTTGGACATGTAAGGAATAGCTTACATCTTTAACTTCATCAAGCTTTCTGATTAAATGTTCCAAACTTCCCTTTCCACTATTGACAGGTCTGAAAAACAAACTTTCCTTAGTTCTCTTAATTTTCTTGTGATGGGGAATTGTTACCCTTTATATCACCTACGCGGCCAATCTTCCTTTTCCCTGATCCCATCTACCAGCGGTATGTTTTAACCAATATGGAGCAGACAGAGCAGTGCAGCGCTATCGGTTGTCAGGCTTTTCCTGTTGCAGTATGCCACTTTCACAATTTTAATTGTTGAACGAAATGGACTTTTCATCTCTCCTCCTTTAAATGTGAAATGTGTTCACATAGATAGCATTTTCTTCACATCCTCGCTTCAGCAGAAAAGTAAAATATAGTAAACAAACTATCCCCTCCTCTTTTCCTTAAATAGTAAATTACTACTGCAAGGAAGTGTTTCATGTTATCTTAAATTAGACAAGAATAGGATGAAAACGTTATCTTTTCTTTTTTTAAACAGTGACTCAAAGAGCTTTTCAGAAAGTAGTGGCGGTGACAGTGGCGGTGGAAACGATGCTTAGCAGCTGCTCACAAAGAACTCTAGTTAATTTCTGAAAGAAAATTATGAACTAAAATTAGGTTACCTTCATTAAAAAAAAGCACTAGGAAGTCAAACAATTGTTGCATTATTCACATCCCTTTTGACAATCACAGTCATGGGACACAATAATCCCCATGAAACATTTGGTCCGAAGGCTGAAGATGACTCTGCTTCTTTGTAGGTTTTATAGATAATATAGGTGGTACCATGATATAATAATGATTTTGATGTACAGGTATAAAAAGATATTCTGCACCTACTATTTTATGGAATAACAAATGAATCTAAGCAAGTGGCAGACTGAAGTAGGTAGGCTAAAGTTCCAGAAGTAGCTCCTCTACCACCTCTACATCCCTTCAGACCTTTGAATGCCTCTTGCAACACTGTGTCCCTCATATCGCCACCCAGAAAAAAAGTCTTTCTACACGACAAATGCTTGCTGCCTAGCAGAGGAGCCTCCGCTGCCTTCACTGGGTAGCAGCGAGGAGCAGGGTGCTTCTGCCAAACATGGTCTCAACTTTCCTACTTTGCTGTGCAGCAAAGTTTTGCCCTGGGCAAAACCTTCGTCCCAGATGGTGGAGAGGTGAGATTTTGGAAAGGGAAATAAGAAGAGGGAAGAGAGAGTTCCACCATGGCAGAGTGTCATGGTTTAACGTGTACTCTATTACAAGTAAATGGAATAATTTTATGTGAAGTGGGGTTGCTTGATGTGGGACGGATAGTTCACAGACCACTTAGATGTGCTTGTAAATGTGCGCATTTACAGATGAGAAGAGTTGAAAATTAAATGAGCTGCTAGTTTTGGCACAATGACAGAATTTATGTATTTGCAAAGCAATCTCATCACCAACAACTCCTTAAAAGCAACTTTGCTTTATGATTGTCCTGGTTTTGGCTGGGATAGAGTTTATTTTCTTCCTAGTAGCTGGTACAGTGCTGTGTTTTGGATTTAAGATGAGAATAATGTTGATAACACACTGATGTTTTAAGTCATGCTAAGTAGTGCTTACACTAGTCAAACACTTTTCAGCTTCTCATGCCCTGCCAGCGAGAAGCTGGGAGGGGGGACAGCCAGGAACTGACCCAAACGGGCCAAAGAGATATTCCGTACCATGTGACGTCATGCTCAGTATATAAACTGGGGGGAGTTAGCTGGGGGGGTGGTGACCGCTGCTCGGGAACTGGCTGGGCATCGGTCAGCAGGTGGTGAGCATATATTTTTTTTGTATATTCTTTTATCATTATTATTATTATTATCTTCCCTTCCTTTTCTGTCCTATTAAACTGTCTTTATCTCAACCCATGAATTTTTTTTTTTTCCGATTCTCTCCCCCATCCCACTGGTGGGGGGGTAGTGAGCGAATGGCTGTGTGGTGTTTAGCTGCCTGCTGGCTTAAACCACAACAATGATATTGAGGAAGCTTGATACAGTGTTTTTCCTGTCTATTTAACTGCAGTCTAAGATGAAGAACTTGCTCTGACATCGTAATTTTTTTTCATTCAAGGCATGTTTTGTATTTGACCCATCCTAAACAGTATGAGGACTGCGGCAATATTGAAAAGTAGCTCATGAAGACCAGAGTTTTACAGCCCATGGAACGTGGACCAGAGTACGCATCAGACAAGCTACAAAGTCACATAGAAAGAGTTTAATGATGTTTTGCACTGAGAAGATTTGTTTATGTCTTTCTTTCTCTTCTAGATGTACATATTTTATATTGGTTGTACTGCAAATGTATATGCGTGATTGAACTCAAACACTACACAGCCTTAGTTATTATTTCAATACTTTGAGTGAATCCTGCTGGTAGACAGTCCGTTCAGGCTCATCTGCATTGCATGTATTTGATTTGTTCTGGCCACCAGCAGATGTATTTTGAAATAATTGATAAGTGTTTCTAACTAAGTATTAGTAATTTATAACTCCATGGTAAGTGGACCTTGTTTCCTTTAGTACATCCTCGCTTTCTCTACTATCTCTGAGAAGATGGTTGATTAGATCCTCTGGGTGAGTGCTTTTGGAGACTGGTTAGTTTGTCATAAATCCATACTGGTGCCAGATACTGAAACTAATTGGCAGCCTTGCTTATTAATAGTGTACTTTTAAAGAAAAAAAACAAAGATGTTCAGAATACTGAACAGGAATCTTCCTATCTCTGTATTCCATTCCACTTTTTTCAGTGTCTTTATAAATATATGAATGACATTACAGTGACTATTAGGCTGTTGAAGCGGAGAGTCTTGATTTCCAGATTAGCCAATCTCAGTGTTTTACTATCTCTGGCATTTCACTGAAGAAGGGTGAAGTGTGAAGTATTTGTTAACCATATCAAGCAATCTGCAGGTGTGCAAGGAAAGAATATACTTCCTGGAGCCCTCCTTTACAGCTGGAGTGGCTTGCCATGACAAGAGGTGAGCATGGGTAAGGAGGAGCCTTGCTGCTGCACAATGGAAATGGAAATGCATTATACGAGATGAAAATCGGCTATGAGCTAATCTGAAAAGAAAGACCCAAAGTTACTCATATTAGCTCTTGACCAGAGTCAGCCAAAGTTTTTGCTAGTCTCCCTTTTGAAGGTTTGTTTCTACTATAGTGAGTCTTAGCATCAAAAGCATAGATGCTTTTGGTAAGTGTGCAACCAGATATGAGAAACAAAACAAAATCCAGATTCTTTCATTCCTAAATCTCTAAGCATATCACAAAGCTTGCAGTCATGCAGAATACCATGTGCATAACTGATAGTATTTTCTTTTTTAATTTGTCAGATTGTTCTAGGCGAGGAAAAGCTGAATTTTATTAAAAGACCAATGATTACTTAAAATCTGAAGGGAAGAGGGAATGTCATGTAGAACATTAATAAAGTTTAGGGACAAATGGGACAAAAAGAATAAGAAAAAAAACATGTTTAATTGATTGTTCATTTGTTATGCATGAAATGTATTCAGAGACAGTAATGAAATTTTCACTATCTCAGACGGACAGCACTAGCAGAAGAATTAATGAAATTACACATGGCTTCAGCAAAGTACTAATAGTTATAGCTCAATATTTTGGTTGCCTAGTGACCTGATTGATTTTCAAAGTAAGAAATAAAAAAACAAGCCCTGTATTGTGTGTTATGCTGTAGTGAAATGTGTACATAAAGTATTACCTTAGCTGCCTGGTATGTGCAGTTCAGCCAAATTCTTCATTAATTACCCTTGTAGTGAACAGGAAACCAACATCATTATTATAACAACTAGAGAGATTGTAGGATTTTTTCCACTAGCTCTTGCAGTGATGAATACTGTCTACAGTGTTGTTTATAATGCTTAGACTGACTTCATGATTCCAAAGTAAGAAGAGCACGTTAAACAGTTAAAAATAAATTGCAAAATTAAAAATAAATTAAATACAGCTAGTGTATTTCCATTAATTAATTGCCAAAAAATAAATATTTATATTAAAGCACTGAAAAGTGTTTCCACTCTTATACTCACTGTCACAATATTTTTAAAAGTTAGTATAATTCTGAATGAGGATTTGGAGAATTTCTAAGAAACGTCTCTTAGAAATACATATAATAAAACAAAAGGTTAACAATTGTTAAAGTAAATGAATTAAAATTCTGAAATGAAGATCCATAAAACAAGTTTACCACTGGGTCTCTCTCTAATCATCTCTCTTATCAAGGCTGTGCAAAGCTTAGTAATGAAATCAGAATCTGATTATGTTTGCTGGGACTTGCGATCTTTCTGACTTTGCCTGGCTTTCCTTCAATTATGATCAAGGATGAAAATTATATGAACCTTTTAACATCACCCCCCTGCCCCCCTCTTTTTCCTTTCCTCCAGAGCCCTTTCTCCCTCCTCTAAGCCCTTTATCACAAGGAGAACAAAAAAAAATCAGCAGATCAATCCAAAAGTCGCCGGGTGTTTTCACATGGGGGGTTTGGCAAGGTCTTTAAGCCCGTTCCACTGGGCGTTTGTTGGTTCTCATTAAAGGCCATGCAGCCAACATTCCTGCCATGCCTCGCAGGGCTCAAACTGTGCTTAGGATGCAACAAGTCTCAGCCTTGCCCTCAGCCTTTGAGTTGCAGTCCAATCCAGCTCAGAGATATCTACGTTCTGCTCTCAGATTCCAGCACTTTGCTTACCTGCACAGGTTTCAATCTGAATCATTCACCCATTCCTATAAAAATGCAGGGTCTATTAGGTGACTTCAAACCTGTGGAAGATAGAAATGCCAGCCAGAAAAAAAGCAGTTGTTTTGCTGTCAGTTGTGTTTGTGCACAGTAATTATGTGAGCATAACTTAACCTTCTAATCCATTTTTTATAATTCTGAATTCAGAAAAGTGCATTATTGTTAAAGTTCTCCTTCAGTGCAATGCATAACGCTATAATGACTTGTAGGAACAGTTAAATCCATATTTAAATGATTTATTTGTTTTAAAAATGGATGACAGATGTGGAAATGAGAGAAATGTTTATCATGATGAATTCTTGTGTTGGAACCAAGTTAGCTTTCATCAGCTACTTTGTACTATTTTATTACACCATTGATCTGAGATCTGATTTTTGTACCTTGACATAAAATGAGGCTTGAAATATGTTTTCAATATTACCTATCTATAAATTCCATCAGACTGGCCTTATTTTGATTGTGGTGAGACCATCTTGGAGTTGCAATTAATATAAAATCATAGACTGCTTTCTCATTTTATTTCTATTTCCTCCAGCTATTCAGAGCAATGATGGATGGTCACTTCAGGATGTTCTCTGTGTTCTGAACTATAAACAATATTTTCCAATTACTCAGAGATTAAAGTTTGTTTTACAGTGTTTTATTTGGAACACTAGATTCTTATTTTATTTCTTTTTTTTCTGAAAAACTAAGACAACAAAGAAATTGGCCTATTTCATGTTCATATTGAATAGGCAAAATCATCCCTTAGTTTCAAGACCATGTCCTTGACTTTTCATGGTGGTCTAAGACAAAGGAGAGATTAGTTCTGAGAACATATAGCACATGTATTCAGAACATTTAGAACACAAATTCAATAATATAGGCAAATAAGAAAATCCAAGAAAGTTTACCTACAGAACTTCAGGGAAACTTACCTGGCTAGGGTTGACGCTAGCTAGCTTTCAGTCAGACTGTCAGTTCCTATTTGCTGTATCTTGGCTCAGCTACTTGAACACAACTGTATGTAGACAGGTTGCTTGCCTACTAGTCCAATGTTTTGAACCTAAAACTCTGAACTTGACAGACCGTTTCCATAACATGAATCCTCTGGCTGAGATTCAGCTTTTGTGCCTCAGTTTCCTCTGACATAAAATGGAGATAGTGACTGTTTTATAAAGCTTAGGTAGGTGTGTTAAGAAGAGTTTGTGTATGACTACCACTACTACTTAGTGGGATCAGTCATTAATAATAGTAACAATAGTATATTGAGCTCATATAATGCGCTTATTAAGCTCAGCATGCCTTTGATTTATTTTACAGAGCTTTGAAACAGGTCTCCAAAGAGGTGCAGATAGTCATATTTAGAAGCAGCTAACACATTTAAACTAAAGATTTATTGTCTGACCCATGGTCAGTAAGGTCTAATACCACCTTATAACAAAATTGGCTTTGTTGGGCAAAGATAGAACATCTCACAGCCTTCCAACTCACTTCCACAAACTCTTCTCTGGTAATCTCAACGGCTCTGGTATTGACAAAGAAGAGGGACCATCTTCCCTGTGTAATGAATTCCAGTTTCACTCACACGGCATCCTTACCCATTTTGAGTTAGCTGTATTTTGATAAGTTTTCCATTTCACTGCCAAATGCTGTGTGGCATTTGGTATTTTCTAATTAGAGAGGGCCTCAAGCTTCTCAGCAGTAACCAAATTTGAATTCCAATATCCCAGAAGTCAAGACAAAATGATGTGTCCATGGAACGGCAAAAATTAATTTTGTGAGAGTAAGTGGTCTGAGATGGAGAATGAAGCTGAGACGGGGGAGTGCCTCTAGGTAGACTCAGAGAAGTCAGATAGTTTAGGGATACTGTGAGAGGGACTGGGAGAAGTCAATGAGATCTTGAAGCTTGATGAGGAGGGAAAGAATTGTTGGGTTTTTGAGCACTGAGACAGGGGTTGGAAGAGGTCTGATTTTGAGGGAATGAAGGTACAATAACCTTCTTACATCCCTCTTGCTAAGCCGGTCTGATCTCTAGGTGCAAGGCCCCTTTCCTGAATCCATGTGCCTTCCCAACACTATGAAGAAAATTACCCTGCTTTCTCTTATCCCTGAACACAGATTTCTGCCTTACAGACAGAAAAGCCAAGTTGGGCTAAGTGCCAAGCTGGCTATCAAGTGGAGAATCAGACTGTGACTCTGCTGTTATTGGGGAAGATGAGGGGAATAACAGTTATTGCTGCTGCTAAGGAAAAGCAAGGCCCTAAAGAAACCCTTTGGTCACACATCCCTTCTACCTCCCCACTACCTATGTCTGTCTGTTTTCAAATTACCCAATCTTCATATCTTGCATCACAAAAATAAGGGGGTGGGGGTGCATGATGCCTCCCCCATGGCCTGTTGTGCTAAGCAAACCACTATTTTTGCTAAGTCTAAGGAGAGCATCATTGCCAGGTGCTGAAGTTGCAGCTCTGTTCCTGACAATTCAGGAAGGCTGAAAAGCTTGCGCAAGAAATTACAAATGCAGTCAAGGGCTTAAGCAATTACACTCTTCAAAGTATTTCTCCTATGTCAGTGAAGAACTTGAGATTTTTAAGGGTGTATTCATTTTACAGTGGAGGAAAAAGGTCAGCCTCATGGCTCCCTGTTTTCTTAAGTTAAATCACTAGGTTTTCCCTCAATAATTCAAAAGAGAAATTAAGGATTGCAGGAAAAATTCTTAGGAACTGTAGCATTCTGTAGGAACAACAGCAAAAATCATAGAAAGCTGATTTTTTAATTATAGTTTAATCTTAACCTAATTCATCCTAGTGGTACTAAAATCTTGGTAAAGATAGCTTTGTTAATATTGTATCACTGCACAAATACACTTATCTGCAATTCTGACTTAAGGCCTTCTGTGCCTCAGGTGTGCCCTACCTTCAAGAATGCAAAGTTAGTTCCATGAAAATTAAGGCTAGATAAACAACTTCAGACGAGTCTGATTTTATATTTCGTAGTGTTTGATTACATTCACAGAAGTACTTGCTGAGCAATGGTTGATTCATGTCAATAATTTCTACCAGGCTTAGTTTCTCCATTGTTGGTGTTTTGCTTTCGTTGTCATTGGTAAACTGCTAATTCATTTTTTTTCCTTCTGTGACTCACATGCTCAAGGTCACTTTTCTCAATATCAGGGCAGGCAAATATATTCTGGACCAGCATGGTGTTCCCTTGTTCTTTGGGACTCGACTTTTAGTTTGCATAAGAAACCATGATTGAGTGGTAGGTGTTGCCCCAATATAGATGGTTGGTACGAATAAGTCACAGTAAATGTCTCCTGTGTAAAGCCAGAAGTTGTTCCCTGGCCTTATTGCATGAAGATAATATCCCATCCTGTACTAACATAGTAATACCTAGAAAATAGTTTCGTTTTCTTTTAATGTAGCAAGTAGGAGACTTGTCTCACCACTGCAGACACTGTAGTACATTTTCTCCCAGCGCTTTCTTCCTACAAGAGGATAACTAATTCCCCTGATGGTTTAGTGGCTAGTTCATCTCTAAGGTAACTGGTGAATAGTCTGGGATTATTTACGTTTCTGGAAAGAACAGCAGCAGCATACAAAGTTTTCTTTCTTGCTATTCTTCATTGTTTGCATAACATATACTCCCCCCGGGTAGACAAGCATCTTTTGTCATTCAAGGTCCCTGGAAAACAACAAGGGAATTATTCATGGAGGGAAGGATTTACTAAATTTGAACTCATGTTGTGAGTTCATAAAACATTTTCTAAAATCTGTGACATTTGGAAAATATTGAACATTAAAGAGCTTTCATTCCCAGACCTTTTTGAAACTTTTATATTTAGCTGATCCCCCCCCAAAAAAAACCATAGGGTTTTAAGATATTTTTGTTGTTGTTTAAAAAGAAGATCTGAGTTTAAATTATTTAAGCAGATCAGACTATCAAAATAACAATTCCTGGCTTTAAAAAAAAAACTGTGAAAATTTGTTGATTTAGTCTCATAAATTCCACCCTATGATTTTCCTTAAGGTTAGATGCTGATTTGTAGCATAATTCCTAAATTTGTCCACTGAAACTATTTTATACACCCGAAACTGAAATAAAAACCTACTTCAGGGTCAAGTGCATAAAGCATGTTTGTTTTAAAAGGGCTTGTGTTTTGCTTTTAGCTTTGTGACAGGCTATGTTACTCTCAATCCCACAAGGTGCTATCTTACCTTAACAACAGTAACCTCACTGAAATCTACAGTTTATTTACAAATAAAGGCTATAGTAATATATATAGGAGTGTAAGTATTTTTTTTTCTCCCCCCCCCCATATTGTAGAATTAGGTAGTTACTAACATCAGTCCTATATTGACAGTTGGAAGGGAAAGGCAGGCTGATACAATTTTTTGAATCTGTCTAGTCACTTACCACGGCTGCTGCTGAGCCATGTCTGCTACCCATTGCCATCAGATGCTATTTTCTAATTCTTTTGCTCATTCAAAGAAGCTTTCACACTTTTCCCCCATTGAGAACAAGATGTGTGCAAACCCACAGGAGAGTTACATTATATGCATGCCAGTTTCTTAATGAAAGGGAACTTGCTGTTCTTCCCCTTAAGCATTCATATTTTGTCTTGTGTATCAAAGCTGTTTTGTGCCTTAGGGGTAAAAGTCACAGCTCCTGTACCATAAAATCAAGCTGCATTCTTCAGAGAGAGTGTTGGGGAGAGTTTTAGTTCTGCCCTGAAACAGTTTTCTTGTGATAGGGAAGCAAAAGTTGCGAAGCAAAAGTTGTGAAGCAAAAGCTGTGTTCTCATGATTCTCTCTACTTACTGCTTGTTTAGTTCATATGGCTGTTTTCCTGCTGATATTTACCATGGAAATACATATGCCCCAGGTAACATACCTGCATCCATAATTTCTTCAGATTTCTCAGCCCTTATGGAAGGTCATAAATCTGTTTCCTTTAGACAAAAATCTAGTCAATAAAAATCTTTCTACTTGTTTCGGGACAGGATACATTGACAAAAAGTTAGTGGTTTTGTTTTGTAACAGTGGTTAAAGAGCATCATATTCTAACTCGGCTTTAAAGCACTGTTACCTTTAACTTATTCTATCTGGACACATATATAAATGATAGGAGTAGTAAGATGTGGACAGAATGCGATGAAAGTAAGATAAAGGTGACTTCCTTCTTTGTACCTATGAATGTTTCTGTTGTTTTTTAACCAATCTGCTGCTCATGTTGAAAGGTACATCTCAGTCTTGACCCTTGACTCGACAATAAAATATAGTCTGAAATCTGCTGCTTGAATCCAAATGTCTCAGAAAACTAATTTAATTAAACTTAATTCTTTTTCCTCAAATAAAGTAATTCAAGCTAGGAAAAGAGTATTACAAATATTACCAGTCCCTGTCCTTTTGTCTCTTCGCAAAACTCTTTTGGTAAAAGTCTAGCTTTTTTTTTACTATTTTAACTGGTATTAAGAGGAGCCTAGTTCTCATATCTACTATAGAAATCCACGTGTAGTAAATGTCTTGTATAGAGAAAGTATTTGCAGAGAAAAGTAATTTCCTTTATGAGGTTACAAAAGATTATTATAAATTGTGTAAAAATGATTTCACAGCTAGAAAAATCAGACCGACAATGCCTTTAATAGTGACTAGGCATTTAAAAATAGCATTTGCAAGTGAATGGTGATAGACATTTTGGAAGTGCTAATGGTGACAAAAAGATAAATAGATGCCTTGCTACACACATGCACATTCAGGATAAGCCAGACTCCGATTCCTTGATTTCATTCCAGAAAGTGGTTTGTTGGATAAAGGGGGAAACGGTGCCATTGTGCTAAACAAAGTTTTAATATTGAATGAATATAGAGCTTTAATAGCTGCAGCTGCTGATCCATGGCTGAAACAGCATACAACCTGCATGCGAGAGAAATTCAGATGCGTGAAATATTAATGATGATTTTAAGATGACTATACCTTTTCAAACAATGCTCAATTTACAGTTGTGCTGTCAAAACCTTTCTATTTCCCACATAATTGTCTGCTTCTAAATTAAAATAAATATGCTTTATTTAAAATGCATGAAACCCTAGGATAACAGTCTACAAATTTACTCCAGATGCATACTAACTGCTGGAATAAACATTTCAGAATACGATTTTACACAATACACTTATCTGTTTCATTTGGCTGTCCCGATAAAGTCACTACACTCCAAGCACAAACAGGTTGTTAAGTACATTTAAGGATTTTAGAATGAACACCAGAGCTGCCGTTATCATTAAAATGAAGTGCTGATATTGGAGTCAGGCCACACAGAAGTGTTTACCCAGTACTGAACTAGAATTTCAATTTTTTCCTTCTCTTAGGCACTGGAGCATGGATGGCTCTGATACATCAGCCTGAAACCCATCATTTGAAGGTCGAGCCCTAGATGCATGTACAACAATCTAAATATGCAACAGTCCGTTTAGAATCATAGAATCATAGAATCATTTAGGCCGGAAAAGACCTCTAAGATCATCGAGTCCAACCGTCAACCCAACACCACCATGTCCACTAAACCATGTCCCTAAGCGCCTCATCTACTCGTCTTTTAAATACTTCCAGGGATGGGGACTCCACCACTTCCCTGGGCAGCCTGTTCCAATGTTTAACCACTCTTTCAGTAAAGACATTTTTCCTTACATCCAATCTAAACCTCCCCTGGCACAACTTGAGGCCATTTCCTCTCATCCTATCGCTAGTTACTTGGGAGAAGAGACCGACACCCACCTCGCTACAACCTCCTTTCAGGGAGTTGTAGAGAGCCATGAGGTCTCCCCTCAGCCTCCTTTTCTCCAGGCTAAACAGTCCCAGTTCCCTCAGCCGCTCCTCAGAAGACTTGTTCTCCAGACCCTTCACCAGCCTCGTTGCCCTTCTCTGGACATGCTCCAGCACCTCAACGTCCTTCTTGGAGTGAGGGGCCCAAAACGGAACACAGTATTCGAGGTGCGGCCTCACCAGTGCCGAGTACAGGGGCACGATCACTTCCCTACTCCTGCTGGCCACACTATTTCTGATACAGGCCAGGATGCCATTGGCCTTCTTGGCCGCCTGGGCACACTGCTGGCTCATGTTCAGCCGGCTGTCGACCAACACCCCCAGGTCCTTTTCCGACAGGCAGCTTTCCAGCCACTCTTCCCCAAGCCTGTAGCGCTGCATGGGGTTGTTGTGGCTGAAGTGCAGGACCCGGCACTTGGCCTTGTTGAATCTCATACAGTTGGCCTGGGCCCATCGATCCAGCCTGTCCAGGTCCCTCTGCAGAGCCTTCCTACCCATGTTTCTACATGATGAGAAGACACCACAATGTTAAACTGCTGTAATATGAATTCTCTGGTTTTCTGATTTATTTTGCTCATAGCTGGATGCTGAATGCTAGCTCTAGTGCAGGGTCACATGCATACTCCTGACTTGTCAATAATAGTCTGTTTCCTGCATGCAAAGCATTGTGTACTTTCTTTGAATGTTCCAGATCACAATACTGAGATAATCTCTGAACCCTCCAATGGCACAAAGGGAATAGAAGGAGGAATGAGGCAGTTGAAAGCACAAGGAATAGGAAATAGCGTGAGTTGACTGTTAGTGTTGATCATCTTTTTCTTTCATAAAGGAAGCTTCTGCTTCATTTCACAAATTATTTCTAAATCTGTCATGTTAATTGATTCTTGAATATTCTACTTAATGAAGCTTAGTCAAATATTTTGTGCAAATGCTAAGTTTGAGTGAAGAAACACACAAGAGAATGACATAATACGTTTTAAAAAGGTAATTTACTAGACTGAAAGGTATCACACACGCAAATGTGAACATATGGACTTCTGGGCAAATTATTTCCCTTATCCTTGATTCCTTTAGTTTTCAGAGAATGCAGAGTAACAAGTAGGCAAAGTATTAATATAGATGCAAATAACTGTCATTAGTTTCCATGTTCTGCTCTATGTTCTAGGCCAGCCTTGGCATTACAGTCTGATAGAACTGATCCTTTAACTCAGTTTGCATAGTCACCAGTTTGCTCTGTCTCTGTTTTAATATGGGAATGAACTGGATTTAAGATTGGTGGTGCTTCATCCTGTTTATTCCACTTTGTAAACAAAGTTCTTTGTAAATCACAGTTTTTCAGATCAGGTGATTCATATTTGTAAGGACCAGGTTAGTGTACATATATTCTATATTATATAATTATATATATTATCTATGATAGAAAATAGAATACAATCTGCAAGAAAGACAAAACTGCAGATCATCAAGAAAAGAAAAAGCACATCAACAATACCAACTCTGCAAGAAAGGAGTTGTCTTTCCTGTCTCAAGGCTTGGGATTCACCTACATAACATCCTTCAGGGTGAGAAAAAAATCCTGATCGTCTTTCAATACTTCATCATCATTATACAACGTATTTCCTACTGCTACTGTGCTAGGTCCACCAGAGCTAATTCTTTGATGGATGTTTTCTATTTTTCTACTTCTTCAAGGGTCAAACCCTTTTTCTTTTTAACAATAGACCAGAAAATAACATAAAACACATGAGATAAATAATAAAATTGGTAGTGGTGCAGACACAACGCTGCAGCTCTTCTACAGACAAAAAAAAAAAAAAAGAAAAAGAAAAAAAAAGAAAAAGAAAGAAAAACAAAGAAATCAAAACAAAAAAAAACCACAACGAAATGACACAATGTAGCTGAAAGATTCAGCATAAACCAGTAGGGGGTGTTAATCTTAGAAAAAAGTTGCAAGACACAGGGAGATGTTCTCCTTTGCCAACTTAAGGTGTAACGAGGAGTGGAATGTGTGAAGAGAAGGGAAGGGGAAGGGAAAAATGGAAAGGAAAGCCAGAAGGGAAGAGGGAAGAGAGGAAAATGGAAAAAGGAAAAATAAAAAGGAAAAAGGAAAAGGGAAAAGGGGGGGAGGGGAAGGGAGAATGGGGATAAAAAAAGATTGGATTTTAAGTTCTGAAGTAGCATGTCACCTGTGAAAAATTATTTTACCCACTTGTATTGCTTTTATAGACCACCTCAGGGTTATACATAACTCAGATATCAGTGTTGCTTTAGCAAACTGTGAAATGACAACTATCTGAGCAATCTTGTGGATAGAAATATGATGTATTTCATTAGTGTTTGTGAATCTTTTTTTAGATTTGGGACATGAAGTTTTTTTAAAAGTGTAATCTCTATAGGTGTAATTGATAGCCTACGTTCGTGAAGTTATTTTCCCCAGGAAATTATGGCAGCCTTTCCTTTGGAGACCTATTAGAAATATTAGCACAGCTTGATGCTTTTTTTTTTCCCTGATATTATGAGCTTTTACATTATGAAACATCCCAGTAAAATGTATACAAAGATACATCTTTAAAAGGTATATTTAATTTAATTTAATTCATGCATTAAATTCTTTTTCCAGTTGCTTGCAGTACTTTTGGCTTGCTGACTTTCAGGCACTTCTCATCTACCATAAATTAAATCTCTCACAAAGAATCTAAATGAAAATGAAACCATCAACAAATAAGAAAATTGGATTTATTTTCCTGCTTGCTTTGACACACCAGATATGACAGCAAAACATGACAGAACTGCAATTTAAAGGTTAATTTCCTTAAGAGGGCCTCTGGACTTATCATAACATCCAGAGATCTATTTCAATTACTGAAAAAGTAGTCTTCAAAGTGGATGAATGCACACAGTATATTTGTTCTTTGTTAAAATATGAGTGAAAAATTTCTTTCCATTATTCTTTTGATGAAAGTACACTCTTGTCTGCCTGATAAAATATTTCCTGTTTGTATGCTACAGACTTGCTAAACACTTCCTCTAAAAATTGAAGAGTAAATAGAGATTTACCTAGGCATAGAGCAGAGAATTAGAAGAAGTTCCTTGTAAATCTTAACTGGCCTATAAATCTTAGAAAGTTATTAATTTAGACATTTTAAGAGAACTACCAAAAAAGGAAGGAGAAGACTGAGAGGAATAGCAGAGGCAGAAGTACTGGCACTAATATAGAAAAAAAGAAACAAATGTGTAATCTTCGCATGCCTTGGATATTTGGAAAGTTTCTGAAAGCAGTAAAAAATTTGTTATGCTTGTATCGGTCTTCTATCCTATTCCTTAATGTAACCGAATGCAGTAGGAATTTCTACAGAATCAAGGGACATTTCCAGTACTTCCTGGTAACAGTTGGGATGAAAATACTTTCTTTTTTATTGAAATGCATCTTCTCGGGTCTTCTTAAAACTGAAAAGCTTTAAAAATCCTGTTTAGGCAATCTTTAGATTGTGTAGTTTTTAAGCTGAAGAATCTCTTCTCTCATTCACAACAATAATCCTTATTAGCTTGTAAAGGATGAAATTTGAATAGGTAGAGTCAGTAAACATTTCAGAATGTTACACCCTTATCTGAAGTAAAAGGTGTAAATAATTTTAATGGTTGGTAAATGATGGTAAATATTTTTAATGTTCATGGTATAAATCATTTTACACAGACTGAACTTTAGATTGCAGACATTCAGGACAATGACCACCTCTATCTTTGTGTATTGTTCGAGACTACATAGGCAGTCAAAGGGAAACAAATAAATAGTTGTCACAATCTTCTATAGTTCTTGAATTCTTATTAAATGCAAAATGGCTACTGGCTCTTTTTAAGGTAATTTGTTAAGAGCAGCAAAGGGCATCAAAATAATATCAATATTGTTCAGCGATTGCTAATAACATCCTAGTGAAATAGATGTATAAACTCCTTTTGGACAAGTATACATCATTCTCTGACCTTTTAGTTCTGTACTAATATCACCGATGACGACGTAAAATTCTCTCAATGTCAGATGCTATGTTTTTCTGCAATGTGGATACCAGTCACAAGGAGCTCAGCTGAGACTAACAACTTATTTAACATAGGTCACTGAACAACTATCAAATGCTCAAAAATTCCAGTGACTACTGACTGCAGAAGATTCAGAGCAGTGAGTTAGACGTGAAAGACTTCATAAACTATTTCCATTCCACTAAGCCGTCCAGTCTCCTCCTCCTCTCTTTTTCATTATATTTGACATTTTTTAGATTTAATCTTGGTTCCAGACTAGTAGCTTGTAGCTGTGGGCTGAGGGGATGAGAATTTTCTGAGCTGTAGAACATATTAAAAGGGAAAAATATGAAAGGTATGTGGAAAATGCAGGCCATACAGAGTTTAATAGAGTTAGTTGCCAAGCGCAGACACTTTCAGGAAAGAGTTCAGTTTCTAATGTTGCTCCTGATAGCCAAATCAACTTAGTGACAAGGGAGCTGCTTCTTCAACAACTGTGATTCCTCTGTGAAACACTGCAGGACCTTGGCACCATGGAAGGAACAGAATTGTCACTGAGTTTTAGTCAAAATTGCTGAATTTGCTCCTACATGGGGAAGGAGTGATTATAGCTCTCATTATTTGCAGAATGGGCCTTATTTCCTCAGCTGAGCGCTCTCTCATTCTCCTTCTGCACACATGCAAACTCTCAACCACAAAGTCAACTGGAAGGATACAAAGAAAAGTATAAACAAATGTAAGATGTCTGGCAATGTGTCAGGATATTTCTCCAAGAGTCAAAAAATTAATAGACAAAGGTATAATTTTTTATTACTTTTATTTCATCTTTTAAAACAATATGTATGCACTTGCATAAATTGTGTTAAAATAGAAGCCTAGGCTACAGAATAATTTGTCTGTTTTAAGAGATTCAGAATAATACGGTAAGTGACAAATTAAGTCCATGCTTACTTATTCTTAGCCCCAAAACCTAAAGGGTAATCGCAGCCTGCCACTTCAGTATGTCGCGGCAAAGTGCAAGAGAAACAGTTCAAAATGCTTAGGAAATGGAGTTAGACAGTTTTCTTTTTATTACAAAGATGTTTTTACTATTAGACAATGTTTGTGTGCATGTGGCTTTACAGATTGATAAATTCTTTCTGAATGTGTATAGATATAGTCATACATGCTCACACATGTACAAATTAAAAATATGGATTATAGAAAAATATAAAGAAGTAGTTAGTATGTATTGTATTTGTGTGTATATATACGTTCCAAGTGTGCCCATGATTGCACATATTCCATGCTATATAACTGCGCATACAGATTTTTTATAAGAAAGTATAGGAAAATATAGGACACACGGGTATATGTGTGCATATTTAACTTTTAGAAAGACTGCAAGAACACAAATATTTGACGATGGTTTTACATTACTCGAGTATGCTTGAATAATTCAAATTTACCCCATATTGCAGAATAGCCTCTAAAATACAACTATTCAGATATCGTGATCTAGATACTGAATTTTAGCTAACTACACTGAATTCACTTGGGGTAAATGAAAACCACATTTGATCTATTATTGTCTGCCTGTTATGGAAAAGGATTGGATTTGAAATATGTTCTCTATCTTACAATATACATGTGCTTTCTGCCCTAAATAATAAGAATCTAACAAAAGGCAACAATTAATACTACCTTCAGCTTTGGCTGATGACTGTGTGATGGTTAAAGGTGTTACACAGAGAGAAAATGTCTACATGTGTACAAAGGCTTATATACATTTGAACATTTATACTTTTCTGTGCTGTGGGATCTTGGAGTGATCTTGCAGATCTTTTGTAAAGAGGAGAATAATGTTTTAAAAACCTGTTTCGGTTAAATTTTTCACTTGGTAACAAGAGTGTAGTATGTCGTATTTCTATGTCAGAGAATATGCATATAGGCATATAGGCAAGGGCAGTCCATAACTGAAGCATACATAAGCTCTGCTTTACCTTCATTTTTTTCACAGGGAGAGTCCCAGGGCTGCCCTTAACCGAAAGTAGAATAAATTGCCCTCTTTGGGCTGCCTTCCTGCAGGTCCCATGTCTGATTTCAGTAATGTGATTGTAAGTGTTAGACATCCCAACCCTTTCCTCACCTTTTGATGTGGGACAGAGGGAGAAAATGCACCTGACCTAGAGCTGGTCTCTCTGTGCTCATGGCCTTGAACTGGCAGAGGGCCATGCAAACCATGGAGCCGCCACCGCTCAGTAATAATCTTTAACCTGCCCAAGCCCTGCAGTGGCCAATGGTTCAGAGGCACTTTAATTCTCTACTTTGGAACAAATGCTGAAAATAAAAATCAAAAAAAGAAGTGTCTGGTGTTTGGTTTGAAGATGTGGTATATTGTAAAGTTTTCTGCAGCTGACATTTCACCGTAGCTCAGATGGAGAATGTGAATCTTAAAATATGTATATTTTCCACGGATCACCAGGCCTATTTAAAAACCAAATCAATAAACTTGACTGCAACAGAAAGATTTCTTGTTAGAATTTTTCGCTGCATTCCTCTGGCACGCTATGAAAGAGTATGCACCCAGTACTGTGACCTAGCACACAACCAATGTAATCTCAGATTTCCTCTAGGAAAAAATCTTTCAAAATGGGACTTCAGATTATAAGAAAAATTTCTCACCATGAGCACCAAATATCATTGGTATTACAGAAGAAAATATTTTAATACTTAATACTACAATTAAAATGTCTCTGGATTATTTTTCTAACAATTTCCAAGGTTCTCTTCTCCTGCCTGTTTCACCTAAATTTTATCTTTAAGCCAGGAGGAAAAAAGCACGGAAGAAAAATAGGAATTAATGCTGTCTAAAGATAAACACTTGGAGAAAAAGAGTCAGAAAATCCCAATAATTCATCAAACAACCACTGCCTAAGTTGGTTAGTAAACTATCTTCAATGCCGATTTATAAATTGAGAAAGTTGCTGAGCTATTCCAGTACTTGCAGCTCTTGCTTTCTGTTTCCACCCACTACAAAATCAATCAATATTAAATGTATTCCTGGATAATCAAAATAATACTGTGTGAAATTCACATTTTTTTTTAATTAGATTTTATGATTTCATTTGAGATTAATCTAATCTCTAACCTTTGAATTTCACTGGTTACCTATTAGTCATGTGTGTATAAAGACAAACTGAGAGAATTATTTAGGAGCTATTGTTATAACTGGTCAAGGAAAAGAAGGAAATCTTTTATGCCAATATCTGAGGAGGTTATCTATCATGTAATATTTTCCTTACAGAAATTTAAAATGTAATTGGCTCTGTCAGTGTACCTAGTTATATATTGATGGATGAACAAGTCTTGTCTTTTGAAAGGAGAAAAGGTGATAAAAGACACCTTTTTGTATTCAAAACTATGATAATACATGCATTTTAAAATGTATCTTATATGACAGTCATCTTTACTTTACAAATGCATACTTCCTTACTCTAAAATGTATCTTCTGAGGCTTGGAGTGATTTAAGTTAACTTCATAAATATTTAAAAAGAAATTATTTCTGGTCTTCAATTATAATATGCCTATGCCAACAAAAAAGGCTTATGTCCTTCTGGTGAATAAACCATAACAGTAACTCTCCTCCTCAAACTTCTCTCTACTTGGCTGGCTTCATGTAAAGTCAAGATGGAAAAATAATTGTTCCATTCTTTCAACTTGGTAGGCTATTATTGCTAATAC
The DNA here is from genome assembly GCF_965638725.1 of Aptenodytes patagonicus. NCBI lineage: Eukaryota > Metazoa > Chordata > Aves > Sphenisciformes > Spheniscidae > Aptenodytes > Aptenodytes patagonicus. The sequence goes on along the minus strand of NC_134952.1, from coordinate 35,691,925 downwards.
TGACAAACAGACAACATCTCAGGCATGCATGAGAACACATTGCCCTTACTGTCCAGCTGAACGCAAATACCTTTCAATGGGACACAGGAAAGAGCATAACAGACATACTGAAAAAGCAAATGAAAATAAAACCCTTTAAAAATATAGAAGAGCATCTTCTTTTGATCAGCAAGCATTGCTGAGCATTTAGGATGAAAACAAGATTGTGTCAATTTGCAGGGTGTAACCACTCCACAAAGGAAGGACAATAAAAAGGGGCATTTCCTCTAATGGGGAATGCACAGTAACTCCCTCTCAGGGGCTGTAACTGGAAGCCATAACATAGCACACTGGAAGCAATGGGTATTTCAGTCCAGTATGACCACGGACACCTCTGTTTTCACCCATGTCATGCAGTGGACTCACTGCACCTTCAGGCAAGTAAGCACATGCCGATGCTGAAACTTTTCTGGCCAAAGCAGCAAGGCTGAGTTTGCCTCCATACAGCCGCATTAGCTCATGGTCCACCTAGCCCAAAAGTCTGCATGTCCAGTTCATTTCTTTCTAATTAACTAAACATCTTACCAAAAACATAGTAACTATTTCTATAAAGGTAATTGATATGCTGAGTAAAATTCAGCCCCCTTTGACACCAGTGGCAAAAATCCCACTGACATCAGCACAGCAAAAGTTCAGCAAATTTTACTGAATTAGGGTACAGCAGTAGGAAGCAGAAGTGGTTTAGGTTTTCCTCTGGGTATTTAATGGGTTGTAAACTTCAATAGTTGTACAACTCCCATTAGTGTCGATAGGAGAAATGTGGCTAAAATTGAGTCAGTTCTTTCTGAGAATGTTAAATGACAATGAACTTAAATGTATATACAGCAAAAAGTTTTATTCCAATGAAAAACATGCCGTGTTACTTTGTTCCCCCAAGGCCTACCCTAGAATTTAGATGCAAGTTTACTAGTTACCTTGGGAAAATGTATTTTGTGAAAATGGAGCTTGTCACACCAGGGCCAATTTTATTAGAAAGCAGCACTTAACATTGCTGGTCAGAAATAACATAGCACATAATTTTGCAAAATTCAGGAAAAAAAAGTATTTAATACTATAGCTTTTTGAAAGGAATTATAGATACATAGTCCTTATAGATACAAGAGTATAGACTGAGTGGGTGAGTGGAATATTAGAAAGAATACTTCAGAAAGTAGATGTCTGAAGTAATATTTAATCTTTAGAGCAAGGACTCTAGCAGATCCTAGGAACTGAGAGTAGAAAACCATCTGGCTCCTCAACAACATAATGAAGAGAGTCTTCTCATAGCTAGTCAAATGGATTATTTACGTGAAAATTTTAGTCCTAAATTGATTTCTGGAGAAAAACTGTGAAAAAATAAGGGCATGAAAGGGAATCTAATATATGTGTCCTAGCTTGTCAGCTTGTAATATTTGTTTGGTGGTTCCAACACATAGAGATAATAATGTTTCTAAGAAAGAATCAGTCAATCATTGAGATTTTTGTTGTTCTACAGATGTTGTTTACTAGTTTATGATTCCGTGAGCCATCAGGTAGATGAATCCTAAGGCAAGCGGCAAAAATATATTCCAAAGATATATTTATGTTGACTACAGAATCTGTTCAGATTGCCCTGAATATCTTACTTTTTAACAGTCTCATTCATGTGGTGCTTGCAAATACAAATGGTGTGTAACAGACAGTCTTAAACAACAAGCTCACCTTTATCCCATTAATCTCAGCGGTATCTGAGCTTGAAATCCCAAAGATAACATTTCAGTATCAACACTGATTATTAAAATGCTGATCATTTTAACAGACAGAATGAAGGGGAGGGCAAAAAGATAGAGACAAGTGGGAAATGAAAACAGCAGCAGTAAAAACATGCAGAATGCAGAATATAGCCATAAGAACGGGGGAGGGAAAAAAAAGAAAAAAAAAAAAAAGCCTGCTCGGGTTTGGCAGAGGCATGTGGGTGTAACACCATTTCATTCTAGTGCGAAGGAAAAGTGTTTTAGTACCACTCCCTATGTTCTTTTAAAGAAGCTGATTACTTCACATCTAGAATAGACACTTAAATACAAAAGAGAAATTAGGAGTCTTCTATTGTGCCATGCCATTTATGTCACACACAAAAGAAAAAATTTAATTCCATTAAATTGATCGTTAATATTTCCTTTTTGTTTCACAAACTAAAACCAGGAATGTATAGAACTTTAACATATATTGTTGAAATGTTGCTAAAGTAACAATGATTAAATTGCTATACATAATACTATAATAATATAATAAACATAATAAAATAAAATAAAATTGTTAATTTTTTAATTTCTTGTCAGGACAGGCAATAATCTCTCTTTGTTCTTTCAGAATTTCTTTCTTACACTCACACTGAAATGGAATGCTTGAACTTCCATGATGCTGTGAAAGTGCTGAGATGCATATAAGGAATTTTACACCATTTGTTGTATGATGTTAAATCAGCTGAGAGCCAGTCCCTTGGATCAGGTGTGGCAAGGAGCTGAAGAGGTTTTTTGTAAGCCAGAGCTTATCGAGTCAGAGCTCAGCATATTCCTGTCTTTGTTCCTATAACAAAACCATAGACAACAAGAAGAATAATTGAAGACTCTGTAATTTCCTACTGTGCCCAGGTATTGAATTTAAATTCACAAAGGAGTCTGAGTCTCCTAAGCATCATTGGTAAATTTTGCTTCTGATTATGGTCCAAAAAGTATGCAGGAGCTATGAGATTGACTTGGGGAATATATATACTAACTTTTTTTTCATGTCTAGTCAGATTTCTCCCTATTGCAACTTGTGATTGTTGCTTTTTATTCTCAGGTTCTGCATCTGCAAGAAGAGTGTGTCCCTGTCAGAGCATCTGCACCACAAGCAGAGTCAAGTCCTGGACCAAGTACATAGAGAGGTTGTTCCATGCCCCTCCTTGGAGATATTCAGTACCAAATGGGCCAAGGCTCTGAGCAGCCCAGTCAAACACTGCAATTAGTCCTTGACGAGCAAGGTGTTAGACCAGATGACCTCCAGAGATCCCTTCCAGCCTATTTTCTTCTATGATTCAAGTTTCTAAAGATTTTTAATAAGAAAAGCCTATTGTTATCCTTGTCCTTCTGTCTGACCGTTTATTTCTTTATCCCTCAGAATTTTTGGAATTTATGTGTCCCCCAATTGCCTCTGGAGCCTTCATTTTCTTCTGAAAGTTCCTTTCAAATAAGACACTACTTTTTGCTTTTACTTCTCTTTAGTTCAGAACAAAAAGTACTTTCTCCAAGACTATGTCATTAATCTACACACTGTAAAAGACTGGCTCAGTGCATGAATTATGATTGAACTGTGACATTCTCCACTCCAGTACCTGTCCAATTTTTTCATAATGTAATATTTTGCATTACAGATACATGTACCGTAACTCAGTATAATTTGCTTCATTTTGCAACACAAAATTTGGATTCAAAAATCATAAATAATAAAAAGGAAATACGAAAATATTCCTTTTAATTGATCATAAGATCAATAAATCAGTCCCATTTAAAAAAAAAAAAATTAAAAAGTCTAATTCTGTAAGCATGCTGATGATGTAAACATTAGAAGCCTGGGAAGTCTCCATTATACATTGGCTTTTCACTCAAAGATCAGCAGAAGCCGCATTGTTAGACAACAATGTTAAAATGAAATAGCCTGCCTGGAGTCAAGAAGGCATGACGTGTTTGTTTGAAAGGAAAGGAGGGTGTCATTTGGTGAAACTGCAGGAAGCTTCAGAGTAGCAACAGGGTTTCTCTTTTTTTCAGCACCTCCAATTGACCTCATACACATACTAAAGAAGTCATTGAGATTAATTAAATTCAAGATACAATTACAAATTCCAGTAATTCACATTTTCGTTTAGGGCTCAAAGAAAAGAGAACTTGTTGATGGTGAGCATATATAACCCATTGGTTGCTGGAGATTATGTTTTGCTCTTTGAACTCCATTTGTTACAGAAACTCAAAACTCTGCTTCTCTGATCACATTAAGGCTCATAATGCATAAACTTGACTGTGCTAACAAAGTTTCAGTTATAGTTTTACATACTGTACAAGAGAAATTGAGAATAAAAAACCTTAAAAATTTAAGATAAGATCGCATCATTTCAACATAATTCTACTGCTTAAAGACAGAACATTTCTTTTTATGTGAATCATTTTTCTAATTATGATTTAAAAATTATACCAATTTTCATTAAAAATGTGCATTCTTAAGGTAGAAATCAACTATTATCCTCAAATCTCACTAATATCAATATCTATTTTCATTTCTATCTCATTAACCTGCATTTCCTTTTAAATTTTTGCCAGCTTTGTGACTGGCTATTGGAGGTTCAAAATGAATGTCCAGTGAACCTCAATGATCTGTGAACTGCAAAATGTTTTGCTTTGTTCCTACTTTTATGTTCTAAATAGAACTACACCTTGGAAATGGAGCATAGTGTCCAACCAAAATAGTAACATAAAATAACAGTGGAGAACATAAATTTCTGAAGAACTGAAAGAAGGGTTTTCAGGGCTGGAGGAGTGGGCAGGGAGCTGTAGATTGGTCTGTGTTTACATTTTTCTTACAGTAACACTACTACTCAGTGCAATGTGCTCACTTTGCCCTGACTAATTGAAGTCCTGACTGATAACCATTTATGTATGCACATAAGTTCTTATATGCCTTCTGCCGGTTTTTTTGTTTGTTTGTTTGTTTGTTTGTTTGTTTGCCTTCTGCAGCACTAATTGGTCTAAGTAATCATGGGTTTCTCTAACATGCTTCTATTTGAAGCCCTCATGGTGAATATTTGAGGTTCTTAAGTATTTTTTCCTATAAATCTTTATAGGAAGCTTTCCCTATTCACATGTATAAATGCTATATACACAAATAAGCCACTTTTATACGTCTTGCAACTTGGTGTCCTAAGAGAGGGACAAAACCTTCACGGGCAGAACTGTACCCCTGTCAATTCACAAAAGCCAGCCTGCTGGCTAGTCAGTGACTTAAGCAACAGGGGACATGAGGAAAGGGTTTCTGTTCACTCCAGAGTCTAACTCCAGTCTCTCTCTCAGACCGTTTTGAGTCATACATCTTTTGAAAGTTCTTCCAACAGCACTAGAGCATCTGTGAACACAAACCAGAGACATGCAGGATGGGTGGACACTATTCTTACTATAATGTAAAGAACAGGTGTAAGGACAGGTTAAAGATCCCTCTCTTCTACTCCTAGGTTTTTGAGCAAGCAGATACTCAGAGAATAAGTATAGGAACACGTCTGCAACCAAGTCATATCCTTCAGATAGTATCCAATGGCGACTTTATCTTAATTCAATATAATTCCTTTTCCAAACTAGTCAAAGTGCATGTGGGTAGCTGCAGTGACTGCAAAATACCACTGCAGCAATGTTGCAAAGAAAATTTTATACAAATTTAATTCTTCCTGTGTTTATACCTCTATTTATTCATCAAATACAGGGACTATAGCTCTTTTCCATTCTCAAATGCTTGGAGTTTTGGATATGTAACTTGTATTTTGAAGACATACTTCACCTCTTTTTTGCTTTTGTTCAACATATTGCAGATCCACAGAGTATTAAAAAGTGATCCTTCTTTGTTGGTGGACCACACCAGCGTTTCACCTCCACTACAGGAGTTGTTTATATTGTGTGGCCAATACAGTAGCTCTTCCATATCGTGTGTCATTAAGTACAAATGGCATCCCTAACGTGTCAGGCCCTTTTCTGCCCAAAATGACATGGTAAGCTACAAGATATTTTTAAGTTGACTTTCTACAAAGAGTCAAAATTACTCTAGGAACTCTCTATCTAGACTTTTTGGCAAAACTGTATAAAGAAGATACATAGGCAATTAAATAAAGTTACATAAACTTGGAAAGCAGGATAGATTTCATAATCTCATTTACAAAGACACAGCAAGGCTTATGTACATGCTATTTTGACTAGAGAATTTCTGATTTGGTTATCTTCAGGAGAGCCTAATACTCTTAAATCCAGAGATCAGATTTGGCTTTGCTAAATACTAGCAAGCATAGATGACAAGGGCAATATTCAACCTTGTTTACAGCCTTAAACTATAGTTGCTTAAAACTGTGAATGTAGAGGAACCTGTTTCTTCAGTTTTGCTCAACAAGAGGTTCTGCCTTCCCTTGTCTTGCAGGGACAGTTAATTGCTTGGCTCTTCTCACTTGCCTCAAGGCAGCTAAAGTGGTTTTGCAATAGGAGTTCAGAGGCAAGACAGGGAAATTACATTTGTTCCGATTTCTTATTTCCACTTCAATAATTCTATCCTTTTCCCACTCAAGGCCAGAGCTGTGAAAAAGTGATCATTCTTCTTCATTCCTTATTTAAGGATATTCTTTAACCCTCTGACTAGCAGGTTGAAAGAAACTTGAATCAGAACTCTGGTCAGTCAATATTTATTTTGATCCTCTCTTCAGTATGTGCAGGCAAGAGGTGGATAAAACTGATAACATTTTTTTCTGCAGAAGGTAGTTAAATTCTTGCTAGTTCATATTGCATTCTTTAAATAATTAAAAAAATAAATATATAAAACTTAAACAGCAACTATTATAATGTGAAAATTATTATGGAATTATTTACATGCTGTTGTGGTTTAACCTCAGTCGGCAACTGAGCACCACGCAGCCACTCGCTCGCTCTCCCCCCCTGGTGGGATGGGGGAGAGAATCGGAAGAGTAGAAGTGAGAAAACTCATGGGTTGAGATAAAAACAGTTTAATAATTGAAATAAAATGATAATAATGAAAGAATATACAAAGCAAGTTATGCACAATGCAATTGCTCACCACCCACCGACCAATGCCCAGCCAGTACCCAAGCAGTGGCTCCCCTGGCCAGCTTTCCCCCAGTTGACAGTATGACGTCACATGGTATGGAATATCCCTTTGGCCACTTTGGGTCAGCTGTCCTGGCTGTGCCCCCTCCCGGCTTCTTGTGCACCTCCAGCCTTCTCAGTCGGTAGAACATGGGAAGCTGAAAAGTCCTTGACTAGTGTAAGCACTGCTTAGCAACAACTAAAACATCGGTGTGTTATCAACATTATTCTCATCCTAAATCCAAAACACAGCACTGTACCAGCTACTAGGAAGAAAATTAACTCTATCCCAGCCGAAACCAAGACACATGCTCCTTTCACATAATCTTCATCAGAAAAATGTCCCCTCAATGACTATTAAAATGTGTATCATTTTATATATGAAACTATCTGATTTTTGCTATTTTTGATAGAACTGGTTTAATTTCAAAAGTGCCTTATTCTGATTTCTTAAGATGCTAGAGTGTAAAGATCAAAATCATCACTTTATTTTTAGCACCTGAGTCCTCAAAATTGTCACCATTTTAAAATTGACACAGAGCAGCTGTATCCATTATCAGATTAACTGATAGATGGAAAATGAATTTTAAACAACTTCCATTATTTGGTGAGTAACAAGATGATCTTTCCAGTTAGTTTGACCGTGGGTTCCATTCTGAAGATGGAACTGGAACAATATTAATATCTTAGAGTGGCCTTGGAGTGCATGAACTGGATTCTTTTTGATGAAATTAAACTAGAAGATGTGTTTGTAGTGTCTAACTGATGCACTCCAGCTGCAAATGGGCATTCAGTCCATGGGACACAACCAGGACTCATCTGAAGTTGAGGGGGAAAAAAAAAGATGAAATAGGTAAGTCAGAACCTCACCACCAACTGATCTGTTCACTAAAGCAGATGTAGACAAATAACCCAATAACATAGACCTTTTTCTTTTTCTTTTTTTTTACGGCCAAGTAACAGGTAAGGTATTCCCACTGTCAGTCACTTAACGTGAGAGCCTGAGAGGCCAGAGTTAAACTGATTGTGGCATAGTGATGTTCAGAAGCCGCAAGCTGAAATGAATATTCAGCCTTGAACAGAGTATTGCTTTACTTCTCCATTGGAAGTAGAATGCCATAAGCAGTTACCATGGAAGTATTTGACAAAGTTTTTTAATGGCTGAACCAAACCAGTGACTAAATTTTTCATATGCACTGTGGTTTTCCACTGAATTCAGTCACAGATAAGTTGCTTACTTTTACAGAAAGTTCAGTTCAATTAATGAGTTGAAAAAGAGACAACCTTTTTCTCTTACTGTTGTTAGTAGTTTCCAGTTTTAGATTTGACAACTTAGGAACTAAGGCTGAAGAAAAAAGAATGAGATAGTTAAGTTTTGGTAGCGTTATTCTGCCTTCAGGTTAGAGAGAACAACCACTATTTTGAGATGGGACTACTACCAAATACTTTGACCAGGCATAAAAGATCCTTTTGAAGCAATTCTAACATTCTGTTTCTATCATAAACCATCATATTTTTACCATTTTTAAAATATAGGTTCACACCAGCATCTGCATGTACTCAAATTTAGAAACAATGACAGAAAATTCTATCATTTAGTCTACTTTTCCCCTTGAAAATGGTTATTATCTGGTTCTTCAGAGTAAGACACAGAGATTCCATTAATGATTATCTGTAATAAAACCTACCTAAAGCATAAGTTTCTTTAAAAAATACAGTTTAGCCACATAAGCCAAGCTCTTAGAATGTTTTATAACTTATAATGAATATTTACCAAAGGTCTGAATTTTTCCTGGGTTTTGGTTTGTCTTGCACCTGTTGGTTTTCATTTGATAATGACCATCGTCTACTCTTTCACAATTCAAGGAGGAGCTCTGGATTACAATTTTAGCTGTGCTCTTCAAAAGTATTATGTTTTCAGTAACACCTTCTGTTCTTATTACGAGCATTATCATAAGGACTGATTAATTTTCTGTCATTCTCTGTCCTTGTTACAATTCTGCTCTGCGAATAAGACATTAAACTTTTCATGTACAATATATTATGCACTTGCTGTACTGCATTAACCTTTCAGATCTTCTGTATTTTAGTAGGCTGGCAATTTTATTCCTTTTTAAATTTTGTCAGGGTAGTGGAAGGAAAAGGTAGCAGAGCCAACCAGTCAAATTCCAGAAAACTGACAAGGTCAGTGTAAAACACTTCTACCCTGCGCAAATGTAGGAGAATGTAAGCCTAAATTTTAACTAAAATATTATCAGGAGGACAGGAAAATTATGATATTAGAGTGAAATAGGTTGACACAAACCACTTTTTATTCCTGCTTAAAAGGATATTTTTGCACCATGTGATCGTTTCCTAGACTTAACTGGTGCCTTTGGTTCTCATTAGTAGCAAAAATGTCTCCTTTGGATCAGTTCCTTTTGTATAAGCTCTTTGCTTAGTGCTACTACTTGTGAAAGGTACTTGACAAGAGAAACCGTAAGTGTAATAAATGGATTTATAATGCCTTTTATAATGCCATAAAATTAATTCTGGTCACTAGTGGGACTTTGTCTGAATGACAAGTTTAACTTGCTCTTGATCTTCAAAAAGATCATTAAAATAGTTAGCTTTGTGCCTAAAGGCCTCTAGCTAATTTAAAACTAAAGTCCAGTTAAGCACTAGCTTCTGAGAGCATAACTCTCAGGAATATTTTGCTGAAACTCCACAAAATGCCATGAAATCATAAAAAGCGTTCAAGACAAGGCCTGATCAGGAATGTTCCTTGACCATCGTTTAATCACGTAAAAGTTAGGTACGTAAATTATTTCTGTAGTTCCAGCTCCCACCAGAAGGAAATTAAAAAGGTTGCAAATAATATTCCTTTTGTCTTTTCCTCTCATCCTGACATCAGGCTTGAAAAAGAGAGTTTGCTGAAACACTTTCAAGTAGTTTAAACATATGGTCTAGAACAGTGTTTCAGTCTCTGTATTTGCCTTAGACATGCTAGTTTAAATCCTTTATTTACTTCATTTCCTTACATTCTAAGAAAACATAAGTACTATCTGATGTCTACAGTGAAGATGAAGTGAAATATTAAGTGAAGAAAAAAAATGAATTATTAATTTTTAGACTATCACCTGCTGTCTGGATGGGCTTATTAACAAGCAAATGATAAGATGTAAAGTTTTGACACCAATTTGTGGTATTTGACTCAATATTTTGAACTGAATTGCTAAAAAGCATGTGCATAGCAGAGTAGATTTTATTGCTAGAAAATCTAGTAGTACCTAATCCTTTGATCTTAAGCAAGTCTGAAAAAACCCCATAATAAAGAAGCCTCACTAGTGACCAAACTTACTTTTAAGATATTATCTAATAAGAAAAAAGTTGAAAACAACACCCAAGCTCCCACATTTGAATATTTCCTGTCTTTAAACCAAAAGCCACAATATATAGCTGAAAAAATAGCTAGAACATTTTTAACAGAATGTTTCTAATTACACAGAACATTGTAATTCAAGAACATTAATTATTAAATTTGTGTTGATTGCTAATAATAAATTATGATTCATACAAAACATAAAAATATTATTCTAATATTTTTTCTCATATTTCTTCGAATTAATAAAAACTATATACCAAACTAACATTTTACTTTAAAAAAGAAAGGTCAAAGAAAAGTTAGAAAATATGTTCCTAATAAACCAGTATTTTTGAACTGGAAAAGAAGTTTTGATTTCATTTTTCATTCCAATTGTTATCATAGAATATAGTTTTATTTCAGAACAGCATCGCACAAGTGAGGGCAAAGGTTTTTTTGACAATCTAAATTTATAGTCCTTTTGACAATACAGCAGCTGATCCCTGTCCGTGGAGATTCATTAACAAAGTCACTAGAAATACTAGTCTGTATTTCTCCAAGATAGTCTCAGGATTAGGTTTATGACAAGGGAAAGTAGAATGGATGAACTGGCTGCCAAATCTGACAGTCATGCTTTACAATCTATGTTGTCTAACTGTGATATTGACATTTTAGAAACATGAAGAAAATCTAACAAAGTAATAGTGAAAGTAATTAAATGGAAAGGCAGTTATTTTTAATTCCAGGGTCTGTGTAAATACCAGTCGTGGAGTTTATATTTTTACAGGTTTTAGCAATTTTCTCCTAAGTTGAGATTTAATTAATAAGATTTCTGCTTTACTAGCATAAGGTAATGTCTTACAAGAAAAGTTCTGTAATTTGTTTTAAATTATGCTGGTCACAGAAGGAGGAGATGTGATGTGTATTTAAATACTAGCTTGGAACTATAGCGGGACTGCTAGACTTTTACATCTTTTGAAATACAGACAGAAACTTTATTTATTAGTAACATAATTTATAAGTCATATGATTTCTTTTGAGAGAGGTACCTGAATTTACTTCTGGATTCCTGCCTTCCCCAAACTCAAGTCCTCTTAAGGCTTCTATCCTTCTCAAAGAATTAACATTTAGAGAGCTGAAAGTCCTAGCTTTCCTGGGGCAAATAGCAAGCTGGTAAAATCACTGTGGTTGTACAGTCCAGCTGCTGTTTAAAAGAAAAGATGCTTTACCAATCTCTCCTTGAACTAGATGTTCATATATATCCACTAATGTTCTGTGCCTTTCATATGGTATTTGGTGAAGGGTGAAATATCCTGGGGCAATGCAACAAGTCAGGTTTAAAAAGAAAAAATCAAGGAGGCTTTATTTTTATGGTGAACAATTAAGGAACATGCAATTATGGTTTTGATTAACATATAGGAATCCCGATATATAATAATAATGTAATACTCAATGTCATTCTAAAAAGCCTTTCAGTAAAACCCTATCCATTTCACTCTATTTTTTTTTTTTTATGGAGGATATCATAAATCGCCAACCTATGTATTACATCTCTCTGTCTAATGGCCTTGTAATGAAGAACCCAACAAACTGTACTAAATACACTGTGAGTTGGAGAAACTTATGGAAGGCTATTTAACAGTAACAGAATGATCCCTTTGCTAAAAGAGAACAAAATAAATCTAGTTTTCTATTGGCAGTGTATTTAAGGCAGGTGACCTGGTGTCTCTCCTATGCGCCTATATCACAGAGTTTAACACAAGTTATCAAGATGTTCATTCTAGATTTGAAAAACCTGTTACTTAGGATCGCTGAATAGTGGTACTATTTTAGTTAAGTTACTAGCTATAAAAAAGAAGGGGGGGGAAAAATCCTGTAGTCTCCATGTCTGTCTGATCCTGGCAATGTGATTTTCTATAATTCCCTCAGTTAGTGGGAACTGTCTCGCTTATTTTACATTTTTGGCTTGCACAATTATAGCCCAATTTTACAAGGGAAAATTAGCTTCCCTAAGGTAAGTATTCTCTAGTTACATGAGAGGTGAGATCCAGACACTGTGAATTCCTGGCAGAGACCTTTACTTTCCTGTGTTTTCTTCATTTGGTTGAAGCTATTTCAATATTATTTTATATTTTGGACGAGAAAAGATATAAATAAGTTTTAGAAGAGGAAATGTATTTCCTTCCAACCAGAACTCTATTGTTCTACTAAACCTAAGATCTAGCCCCATAGGTATATGCACCCTGTATTTTATGATACAGTTCATAAATGTTTCAAGACTAATTTGAAACTAACTATAATTTAGACAAAGCCTTATGTCTTAAATAAGTCAAGTTAGCTTAATTAGTCCTTTCTCTAGACTTAAACGTTGATTAACAACTTCAGTCTTTGTACATTTTTCTGTAAATTACTTAAAGGCACTGTATTTACTTACTTTATTGAGTTTACATGTAAAGAGTATGCATTTATTTCACAACAATTCTACCAATTTAGACTTAAACGTCTAGAGCTACTTGGAGAAATACCACCGCAATATGTTCTACTTAAAAAAGTTCTTCATTTCTTGTTCGTGTTTGTTATTATTTTATCCATGTTCAGTCTTTTGCTCCAGTTCCCTCAATAGCTTTTCTATCTTTTCAGTTATTTCAATGTACGGTATTTCTGCTGAGTATACAGACAGACCTAATTGTTTACATAGAAAGTGTGATTTTATCTCGAATTAGTTAAGTGAAATATACAGCTGAATCCTGTATTGGTTTAAATTGGGATTATATGGATTAAGTTCATTAAAATCACAGTTATAATACATATCCACATAACTAGTAGATATACTTCAGATCCAAAGAATCTCTCTTTATGAAGTACAGTAATAAATAGCTGATTTAAGTTATCCTTTTGCTACCTTTACGTGAAGGTAAAAGTCCTGTTCTCATTTTTGTATAGTTTTTGTCATTTTTTTCTGCCTTTTTTATTCTTTCATTCCTTTTTTTTTTTTTTGTAGTTTATTTTTTGCTAGATTTCCCCACGTTCTCTGGCTCTCTTATCTCTTTGCAGTATATTGTACCTTGTCTCTTCCTAAACTTTGCTCATACTTATTCACCCATATCTACTTTAGTGTAACCTTTTCCTTTCTGTTCTTCATTCACTTCTATCCACATTCATGCTTTCTTTCCTCTGACTTCCTTCACCTCTACTCCCTCGTTGTTTTTGAGCTAGCTGGCCATCATTCAAACTTCAGTGGAACATCTGTTTGGATGGTACATGGGGCAGAAAAAGCACACTTTGAAGAATGACCCAGCCCAAAACACCACAGGGTCGAGTCTATAGGTCAATCTGTTATCTTTGGACATCTCAGGTTTGAAAAATGCGAACTTGATTCTGAATGATAGTGAGGATCAGTAAAAGCAGACTATAAACATTCTATTTTCTCTATCGTATTGCTTTAGATTTTAATTAATTAAAGTTTTTACATTACCTTGAGGTTATAAAAATATGCCGCTTTAAATACAAATGTGGAAACACAATGTCTTTAATGTAGAATAAGATTTTTGAAGTTAGGAAAAGGCTTTAGAGAACCAAGCACAGAGTTATGCCAACTCAGGGGGAGTTCAGTCTGCCATACTAACAAGGTAATCTTGAAAACTGTCCTAAAGCTTGAATAAAAATAGGCATGTGAAGCTATTTTAAAAACTCCACACACACTTATTTTCAGTGTTAGTGAGGCTATTGTACAAGAAGAACAATGATGGTTTCCCACATCAAGACAATGTCCCAAAGAATTTTAAATAAGACTGAGGATCCTAAAAGGGAAGCTTAGAAGAACATGCTTGGATTAATAGTGCTAGGTAATTACTAGATCTGTTTAGACCATTCTGAGGCATGAACACAGAAAAGGTAGAGCTACATCTGTAATTTTGGGCAGTAAGCAGCAATTCTGATACTCCCTGTTGCTTAAAGATTTCTAGCACATTTTGGTGATTCTTACATACAGCTAAGACAAGAAGGAAAACAACAGTGGCAAAAACTAATTAAAGATAAATAACAAAATAAGCAACTTCATCTCTTAAAACTGTTATTTCTGCTTTGTTGATGAGATAAGGCGTATGTGAACTCTTGCATTAATTAAACTGTTAATATAACAACTTGGCTTCCTTTACAAGACTCTTCATTAAGCCTTAGTTCCCTTGATCATTTCTTTTGACTCTGCAGTGGGTTGTAGTTTTCTTTCTCCCACCAGCTGCTACCAACCACTGTATAACCATGAATTCTGCATTAACGAAGAAAGCCCTGTTACCAATTCAGAACAACTTTTTGCTTACTCATGTATGACAACGGAAGAAACAGTGACAAAAAGGACAACCTTATGTTACTGTCAGAATGTATATTTGACAACATTTGTGACCTTGTGTTTGCTTTTCTTTCTGTGCTTATTTTGTCTTTTATTCCTATATAGCCATCTGTGATCCTTACATAGAATATAAATCCTTTCAGGATGTTTGTGCAGCAAAGAATACAACAAGGACACTAAAAATGGAACAACCATTAGGCACTACTTGAGTTCAAACAATAACAATAGCAGTAGATTGTGTTTATATGTGACTTCTGATACTTTACAGTTTTTACTGCAAAGCAGAATTTCCTGCGGTACCCCAAATATCTGTGTTGAACTCAGCAGCAGATAGGACGTGAGAAAAAATAAGATAACAAAAATGCAGATGATGTCATGCTAATGTCCACTAATTCTATAAAATTACTCTATTCTGGTAAAGCTAAAGAGGTTTTTCTATTCCAGAAAATCTTTGACAAAGAAAAGTTGCATAGCTGCAAATAGCATTCGAACCATATGCACTCAGCCATGGATTTGTGGTCCAAATCCCTCACTCATATGCATCTTTCCCTTCTCCCTCCCATCTTCCCTTCTCATTTGAGGTCTTTTCACACAGGTGTCCCGAGAAAGGACAAAGCAGTACAGATCATACGTTTACATCTTTAAGGATGCATGAGCTTCTGAAGTCAGGGACAGACAGATATATCTAATCCAGTCTGTGCGTTAAAAGTAAATGCTGTCACTTCTGAAATGTGTATCTGCTCCTGGAACTGTTTCCCCTTCCACAGCTGAGGTGGACAAAAAGAAGATCAGGAGCTGGGATGAGCAGAGAAGGGTACTCTGGACTTTGGGAGAAAAAGGAATCAAAGTTAAGGAATCACGAAGGCTCACTGAAGAAACACTTCTTTCTTCTCCAGGGCTGGGAAAGCTGCCCAATACAGCTAGCATTTATATTGCCTGGAAATTACATTAGAACATTTGGGAGAAGTTTCCTTAAAATATGGATGGTTTGAGGGCCAGATTTTTGGAACTGTACACATGCATGGTATATTTGAATATTGTGCAAATATTTACATGTGAGTAATATATCGGTTATTTTTGTCGGTTGTGTTGAAGTGTTTGCTGCATAGACATTTTGTTGCTCTGGAAATCTGGCACTTAAACAGTGATAAAATAGTTTTGCAGACCAGAATAGAGCACTTTGACTCAACTCTCAGTTCTAGGGAGAATAATACTGAAAGTAGCGACCACGTGATGCAGATGGGCAAATTTAGCTTCATGTCACCTTTGTGCTTTCAAGAACTTAGATAAGAACGTACAACTGTCTGCTGGTGCAAAGACGTTCTTTGGGACCTTTGGCTGAAGTGCCACACTCACTCCTTTCTAGATGTCTTCTGTGGGAGGAAGAATTAAAGTAGGGTCACAACTGCCCTGATTTGCTGGGACATGTGTACAGCCCTGTGGAGGAGCAGGCCGAGTCCCTCCTCATGCTGCCCGTGAGCCAGCTCAGCAGTCTTTGGGGCCAAGCCAGGCAAGATACATCAACATTTTTAAAAGAAATAATGTGAAATGGTCAAAGGTTGTAATTTCCAGTCCTCAGAGATTAAACAATTTCAAGTGTACAAAGTGTCAGAAATTTCTGTTATAATATTCATACAAATTTACCATCTTATGAAATGCTGTGTCTGTTTTTCCTAAGGCATGGAGCTCTGTTCCCTGAAGACAGATGAGCCATCAGAGGCAGCAATTCAGAAAGGTCAGTTCCGTCCCTGCAAAATGTTTGCTAATTCAAAGCCGGAAATATTGACTCTGATATTCTTTTCACCTTTTGTGTCTAAACCTCTTCATTATTTATTCCTGGGTTCATATTGTCAAAGACTGTATTTAATTTCAGTACTTTGAATGGTAGCAAAACTGCTTCTATGGGCCTGGGATATAGATCTCCTTATATTAAAAGCAAACTGATAAAAAGGCCTAGTTAAAAAGGAAATGGAAAAAGACGTGATGGGTACACCCATTTTAAGTTGCTTTGTGACTGCTGCTTTCTTTATCTCCCTGCAGATGATTTTTCACATTGATCAGGTAGAAAGCTGGACCACTTCACTTCTGCATGAATCCGATGGCAGAGGAGATCTCACCCTCTGTCTCACCAAAGGCTATTTATTCTTCCCCCCATCCTTATGCTGATGCTAGAATGTGCACAGCTGTATCAGGACTTGTTACTTTAGCAGAGGTTGTAAAAAGAAACACGAGGCTCATGAGTTCATGTGGATCACAGGAAGCCATGTTACCAAAAAATAAAAAACGTCTTCCAAATCTACCCTATTTGTCCTTCATACACTATATGAAATTCAGCAGTTTGCTACCAGCAAATACAGTTTTAAATTGACCAATTTCTATAAGGGTTAGTGGTCTTTTTAGCAGTTAAAAATGCAGGTTCAAATAATGTTTGGTTTTTCCCAACTATATTAGAGAGAGAAGAGTCTACTTTCAATATTCCTCATCCTACATCTTGAGTCAAAAGCAGTCTTTGACAGTGCCAAATTATCTCATTTCAGTTACAATATACTGCTAGAAGGAACAATCTAAACACTTGCACTAAATATCAAAAACAGTCTTTGCTTTGCAAAAAAAAATATATTCCCTTTGGTTTTATTTATAGTAATCACATGATAACTATAGGCTGTTCTATCTACTTTAAACAAAAATATATACTATAATGTGAATGGCAAATGGTTTAGAGTGAGATAATTAACTTACTCAGCCATAACTTCACAAAGACCATGATTCGATGATAAAATAGTAGTTCATTTCACATTTCCATATAGCTTTCCGTCCATATTTAAAGTGGATTTTTTTAAAGTGGAGTTTTTTTATTTTTGTTAAAAAGTTATTACTGAAGGAAAGGAAGTTTAACTGACATGTGGAAAGCCCCTTACATCCACAACAAAATGAGTATGTTTTTCTGAGCTATCTTCCTCAACTGTGTGCCTTCCAACATGACATGGAAGAAAAAGCCCTGCACAGGCAGGGCAGGCTCCCACTCCTTTCAGGATGTGCCTCACCACACAGTGATGGTATCAGATAATGATACCCTCTAATGAATCAGGAAGAGAGCTTGAGGCAACCTAGAAAACATTCATGAATAGAAAAATTCAGCCAGATGATTTGTTATTGTGTGGTAACAACTTTAACGGAGATATTCCAGTTGGTCAGTACCTGATGCAGAGCGTCTTTTCCCATGGTGGGTTTTACTGCTGACCTCCTCCACCTGCCACCGGTGCTGTGGCGTCACAAATCACTGGCATATGGCTTAGCATGATTAAATCCTCTGAGCATCAAAACTCTCTTCTTGTAAAATAATCTTCTAGTAGCCTAGTAAAATAGGCTGCTTCTGGTTTTCCCAAGAGGCTCTGAAAACTAGCTGCCAAGGGAGGTGCAGAGTACTGGGTGACCCTCCGTCACTGGGATCAATACCTTTCAGGCCCCAGGTCTGAAGTGTTAAACATATGACTGACATTTTGGTCAGAAGGTTGTTCTGGCTGAAATGTTGGTGATGTTTGCTGTTCAAGGAAAATAAAGATGTCATTCGAAAACTGGAAAAGTCCTGACATCTGAGTGATTGAATTACGCTGTGCTGGTGAGGTGCAGCAGGAAAACAATCATCAAATACCAGCCTTTTTAAAGAATACAATGTATTTTTACAAGCTGTCTAAGACCTACGAAATATTACAGCTGTGCAATAGAATATTTTATGTAGTGAAATCCAGAATAACCACACAAGTCAGAAACATTATAAAATATTTCAAAAGAGGAACTACATATTTTATTCATACAGGATGACATTATCTTAGCAGATTAGGTACAATTCTTGCTAAAAAAAGGATATATTTAAATACTTATATAACCCATTAATCAGGGAAGGAAAAAATATCTCCCTCAATGATAAAGATTTGTGAATGGCTAATTACCAGAACATTTTTTAACAGATTAATTTTTTTATCATACATATCTAATATTTGGCATTCATCCTTGCATCCATGGAAATTTCTGGATGCCTGCAATACTTAGAAAGGGAATTAATCAAGGCAATTATTCATTTTCAAAGAAGTAATTTACAGGAAAGAATTATATATCCCTTACAGTTCTGACAAACAATGTAAGCACAAAGACTTTGCATGTTTCTTCCCAGTTTACAGAATGATTTTGAACCCATCGTTTCCACAGTCCAGGTAAAAGAGCTATGCCTGCCAAACTACTTGATTTTGAGAGTGACTGCTTGTCAATTATTGTTTTTCTTGGAAAAACTCAAAGGATTCAAACTTGATCTCAATGCAGACTATTGAGGTGTGGTAGAGTTTTCCGTCACAAGCATCTTGAAAATTAAGACTTGATGATTTTTTCTAAAACACACCTTCTTACTCAAACACAAATGTATTTAAAAGCAATTTTTGGCCAGCATTATGCAACAGATTCATTCAGTGAGCGCAGTGGTGTCTTCTGGCTCTGCAATCTAGTAACCTAAATCATAGAAAAGCGACTTCTTTTCCTGAAATTTGGTTTTTGCTTCCCAGGTAGCCCTACTCAATGTGTCTGCATTTTACAGCCAAGCTGACATTATGGAAAGGATTTAACTTGCCTGCAGTAGCTTTGCCTGTAGCATTAGTGTTGTCTATCCTTCTGGCCTTTGCTCTGAGCAATTTGCAGTGTGGCTCTTTGCAATTCCCTGCTTTCCTGTCAGACTGGGCAGCCTTCTGTACCTCTCCACTTACTTCATGGAAATCCTCACAGAGGGAGATGTAAGGGTGGACAGGGATGCTAAATGGAAAAGAGGCATGCTTGACCGTTCTCATAAGCAAACCATGATAAATAAAGTGGACATGATGCAGTATTAAATCTAGCCGTTCATTTTTTAAAAGTCTCTTCACCTCAGTGTTTAGTGTAGCCCCAATTCCCCATCTGTGCACAAAGAGGGTTGGATGAGAGGATCCAGGGAGCCCTTCAGCTTTCCTGGAGAGGTTCTTGACTATCTGCTTTACATGTTCTAACTGCAAAATATTTTTAAATACTTGCACTTACTTACCCTGATCCTGCTGACTAAAGTACCTTATACAATCCTATGTCTCTATTCCCCCTCCAAGAAGGCATTTTCCTAAAAACTGTCCTGTCTGCCTGTGCTTAGATGCCAAGGTCAGTTGGCAGAAGTTACGAGATAGAGATGGAAAATGGCTCTTTGCAAGACTAATTCCAATGACTTCTTTAAGATGCCCTCATTCAAAGATCATAAGGGGCCGGGGGGGGGTGAAGACAAAGGCATGCTCACCAGCTACTGTGAACTGTTAAGATAAGACTCTCTTATAAAGTCACTGGAATGCAGTCACACTGCACATGGTTATTTGGTCTGTTACAAGGTTGCATTGGTTTAGTAAAGAATGCACGCAAACTTGTGCTCTAATATGCTGTTACAAAAGTTTTAACTCATCTTATCTTTTGCTGTTTTCCTTTTTTTTCTTTTTTTTTAATTCTAAGAACTAGGTAGTGCTCGCCTTAATGGATGCTGTGCTATTGCATGAACATATTTTTCATATAAAGTGATTAAATTCATCTGGGTACTCAGATCATGTTACTTGTGTAAGTATAGATTATTCTTGCAGAAAAATATTTTTGCATCCTGCATAAGGCTCAGTTTGTCGTAAGATGTCTCTTAGGATTTCAAATACTTTATGTTAGAAAAAAATTATCTGATAATAAATGCTCTGGGCAAATGACAGGCATGTAGATAGTATTAAACAGCACCATTTTGTGAGATACGAGATGGTTCAAAATTCAAGTTTTAGAAAAAAATGAGAGAACCATTGTCTTAATTGTTCTATACCTTAATAATAAACTTCACACATTCACAAATATGTGTGATTTAGACAATATAGCACTGAGCTAACATGCAGAAAAATGTAAAATAAACTCACTATAAATACTGTTTGTAAGAGCAGAGCAATTTATCTCACTTTAGAAGCTGTAAAGGCCAGAAAGGATCGAGAAGCATGAACAATAAAGATTTCTTTTTGTATAGTTCAATTTACTTACACGCATACAAGTTGTATGCGTGTAAATGTGATTCTCAAAATAAATGCAACATTAAGTAATAGTGATATAATTCTTATATACTCTTTCCCGTTCTTTCCAGTTGCTCTTTGGCAGCTGGATTTATCAACAAAGTAAATGCAAGATAGGAAAGCCTCTGTCCTATGGTTACCTTTACATGTACAGGAATTGCTAAATTGTTCAAAGCTGTTTTGGTTGCACTTTCACCATTAATTCTCAAAAGTCTGCTTGGGACATTTTTCAGTTTTGTACCAGTTAAAGCACATTACTTTGGGTAAAATATTGCAAAATTGCAAGGCTTGAAATGAGTTTTTGTAATGCAAATGTTATTTTCCGAAGTTCTGGCCATAAGGGACATATTAAAGTTTTTTTCCCATTTTAGAGCATGCCTCCAAAGGTTTGGGCTCTACTAAGAACTGTAAATAATCACTCAGATGTGCTTAAGTATAGCCACATCAAAACTAAACAACGGTGAAAGGCTAATGTCTCAACTTAACAGCTGAAAATACAGTGGTATAAACAAAAACTAAATGTTAAAATGAATACTACCTAAAGAAAAGAGAAAAAGTTGCCATAACCAAAATCAATTTAATGACATACTATAAAACCTTTGCTCAGGTGTTTTGAAATCTCAGCCCCTTTGTTAGCTAGAACTTGTCCTTCTTAAGCTCTGTGCTGGTCTGGGCCATTACTCTAAAGCCATTATTTTAAAGACTTCAGAGAGGTACAAGGAAAGTGCAAAGCAGGTCCTCCTGCAGATGCAACAGCAAGTAACACAGTACTTAATGCAAAGTTCTTACTGTGAAAACAAGGATGAAGAGACACTTCCCCACATTCACAGATGTTATACATTTGGAGGTATCCAGTATTCAGGTGTTCTTATAACACCTGTGCTAATCGTTTTATCCATATTTTCATTTCTCCAGTCCAGATGACTTCAGTCTTTCATGTCACCCACCAAAATATCTTTATTTCTCAGTTCCAGTAATTGCTCATCTATTCAAATTTAAGTGCTGCTTTGATCTTAAAAATTCTGTATAATTGCACTTTTCCCTGTGTAAGGACACTCCTCTTATTGTCATGAAATTCACCCTTTTCTGATGCCATGTTCATAAGGTGATAAACACCTCAGAGATATTTCTCTAAGTTTTTCCACATAACCTAAGGTTGGCACTATTCCTCCGGTGTTTTACTGAACGTGGTTTTCCAAGCCATGGCCCTTTTGCATCCAGCTTCTGTGTTAATTCCTTCAATTATTCATTCCACTGCATCTGAAGGAACCACTGTCCATCTCTCACGTTTTTTCTGAGACTGAAGAGTCCACGGAGCTGATACAACACTACTTCATACTGGCTGCATCCCATTCCCAAAATCCTCCTTTTCCATTGCTTGAAAACTTCACCCACGTCACCCAACGGTGACAGGCTCCCTCAGCCTTTGCACTGTCTGCTCTGCTGCATTATAAATAAGGCCACTGTTAGTGTAACCTTAGCAGTTATTTGGCACCAATCTGCAGAGATTAATGGAATTCATACAAAAACAGGAAGGAATACAAACTTTCTAGGCAGATATGTGACACTGTTGGACCAGGCTTACATCATTTTTCATTTTCCACAAAAATGGAGGGAAAAACACTGTGACTGTTGAATGTCTTAAGACATACACATTACATATACACATGAAAGACCAGCTTTGCCTTGCAAAGCAATCAGTCTCTTGCAGGATAAAGCTGGCTTTCAAAATTCCAGCCAGGGAGTTAAAGAAACTCAGTGTAAATATAAAACCCCACTAGCTATTTTTGGATATACACACATAACACATTCATGTCAGCTATTACTGGCAGATACAAAACACACCAGTGTAACTGCTAGGTGATCTGAACTTTGAATGATGGCAAGCAACGGCTCTAAGGTTTTTTTTGTTCAAGACTGGTCAGAGAAAGATAATTTGCTGCTGATCCCAAGTGAAAACTTACAGGCATCTAGGGATTATTTGCTGAATTTACCTGTAAATGCAACCAGGGATTCGGAAACTCATAAAAAGAGTGAACACTACCCTCCCCCATCCTCCTTTACCAAGCTCTATCTTAAACCGTCACATTAGCCTTAGACTCTGTGGAGGAGAAGTCAAGACTCTTGCTTGTGACATAAACATATTTGAGATTTGCTGCAGAGAACTATCTAGGGCCATGGCTAAAATTCTGACTGCAGTTCAATAACTTTCAACTTGCAAACTCATGGTGGTTTTTGCTTCCTGTTTGAATGGAAAGGCAAAGTTCAGCAATCTCCTGATCATTCTCTATTAGAGCATTAGGGGAATTTGTCTTCTAACAACACAGCATCCTTCTCTCATGCTTCACTGTAGTCCTCAATCTAAACAATATTAGGAAATAGCGGCAACGTAGTTATCAGTCTTTCTGGTAGTGCACTACTGCTATCTACATATTGGATTATTTTATGCTCTGTAGTAAAACTGAGATGGGCATGGCAAAGCATGTAAATCTAAATAAAACATATCTTTCCTTGAAAATAACTATACCACTAAGTGAATATTTCTAAGCAATCCAGTTTTTAACAGTAAAAGTTCTCTAACACATACCTATAGAAGCATACTCACCCAGTGAAAATATCTGAAAGCTGTTTTTATCCTTATCATTATCTATACTTAATGCTTTCTCAGCATCTGAATGGAAAAATATATTAAGGTGTCAACCTTATCTGACTGAGTGTCATAGCTAATACCCATAACACCCACCTCTGAATATCAGCTCAATTTGTCCCACTGATAAAGTCTGATCTTTATCCACCAGTACATTAATTACTTTATTTACCTGATGTGTTTAATCCAGCTGCTATGTTAGCACCAAAATTAAAAAAGGAAGACAGATCTTATTTGGCATGATAGAAAACTATTCCAATTTCTGTGGGATTGCTTTGTGATGACCAAGGCCTTGATCCTGAGCGCAGCATTATTGTTAATGGTTTAGCTTTGTGGGGGTTTTGTTTGTTTGTTTGTTTGTTTGTTTGTTTGTTTAAGGGGTGGGGGTTGATAAAAGAAAGAGAGATGACAGAATACCAACCAAAAGTCATTAATTACTCTGGATTTTCATTTTTATCTGAACCCATAACAATCTGATCTGTTCATAAAGCAGACATTTTTCTTCCTGTTCATTGAAGGCTCATCTCTAGTTTCCTCAGAACTGTATTAGACCTTGTGGGCCTCAATGAACAAGTAGAAACTCTTACCACATCTGCACTGGTAACTTCCTTAAAGGCAATTATACCTAAATGCCAAACCTGATTTTCACTTGGCAAACTTTCCTTTCGAGCAGTTTCCATTCACTTAGCACCATCAAAACAGTTCAAAACTCCTTGTATTGCTCTGAAGATGCTCAAACTCAGAGCAGTCTCCTGAATGACTTGTACAGTGGACAGAAAACACAAAATTCTAATCTCAGTAAATTTTCTGGATGCATTTACTTGGGAGTCCTTGCTGAGTAAATTACTTTTACTGGGCTGAGGGTCTTTCTTCAAGTCTAGTTCTTCAAAATAGCTTGAGGGATGGTATTTCTGAACAGTCTGATTGAAAGCACGTACCAAATGTTTTCTGCAGAGAACTTGTGTGAAGCCAGATAGCTTTTAAATACACAGATGAAGAGTAAGGCATCCATACAAGTTTCTTCAGCAGCATGTGTAGCATATTCTAAAGCAAAACAAAATAAACAAACAAAAAAAGCATTTCATAACTTCCTGAACAAACATAGCATCTCATTGTTAAGGATTCTCAACCTATTGAATAAAAACCATTTTTTTCAAATATTTAAAAAAAAATATTTTTTTTTCCCGCAGTGAAAGCCTGTTTACATGGAAAATTATAATTTTCTGTAGTAGCTTTTACCAGCTGTGGTGTTTTCAAAGAAAGATTGTGAGGAAAGAAAAAAATTAAAATGACTCTTCATTCTTCTCATGCTCATAAATAGGAAAAACATTTTTTTCAAAAAAAAATAGAAAAGAAAATCCAAGCCAGAAAAATGTGAACTCCAAAAAGAACATTTGAGAAAATACAGAAATAAAACACATGAAATGACTGTTTTCTATGGAAGCATTTACACAACTGAAAAAATATTGTCCAAGGAAATATTATAATCTTAATCAGAATGACAAAGAAGCCTGGTAACCTTAAATATTCAGAATCCATTTCAACGACTTTGGTAATCAAAAGAAGTAGGTTTTTATAGGGTTTTTTAACAAAATGAAGCAAGACTGAGCATTTTGGTTTCCTTTCATTTTACAAAAAAAAAGTATTTACTAATTTCTAATTCTAATCTAAATTTTGGATTTAGATTTAGGATCTGATGCTAGTTTTACTTAAGGCCAATACAGAACCGCAGAACCTGTGAAAGCTATGTAAGAAAGACAGAAATAATTTTATTCTCCAGACCCAAGTTGTATTTCCAGGCCTTTTAAAGAAAAAAAGAAACATATCTTGATCTTAATCTAGATATATTTGCAGATATGTACAAATGCAAACACACACACTGTATATATAATGTGACTATAATATATACATATACTTGAAAACACAGCACAGTAATCATGACACACTAAATACAGTGAAACCAAGTCTGTGCACCACGATGCTTTGTGCAGTGCAATTGCACCATATAGAATAAAGCTGCAGTTATTGCATTGACTGTGATCGTTGTATCATTTCAGTATACCAACATACTTACTGCTCAGTGACAGTCTTCAGCAAAAATTATTCCTCATTTACCTTCGCACCTGTGCATGCTATACAACATTTTACAGTTAATGGCATAACAATCAAAATAATGGTGTTGCAGATGTACTGCTTTAATTGCATCCTACATCGCTGTTATTACACAAATTACAATAACGTTTCCCAAAACTGGAGTGGCAGGATTATAGGTGGTGTTACTGATCTAAGCAAGTCTTCTGTTTTGTTTTATCTAACCATTTTTTGGCTCTGCTTTATTATGTGACAACTAATGTACGGTACCTCCCTGTTATGGCTCAGCTCAACAGACTACAGAGCTATATGGGATACACTCCTTTCTGCACTGGTGCTTGTGCCTGCCAGAGTACAGCCACGCAGTCTTGGAGCTGAGCCTTTATACAGAATGAAAGGTGGGATCAGGAACCAAAAAGTAGAAAAATTAGATTTGAAGGAAATGATACAGCTTCAAACTTAGTGACTTCCCATTTTAAATACTTGAATAAATAGAGGATTACTTAAATGAAACTATCAGAAAAGAAAAAGCATTGACATTGTAATCTCAACAATTTAGTTGAAATCAGCCTAGGAGCTCATCGCTCAACCCATAGAGCAGTTTCTGGATTGGATAATTTAATATCACAGGAATCATTTGGATTTTCCAACACACCACATTGCCTACCTTTTACATCCCTGTCTTGGCACTGATCTGCCTTGCCCCAGAGCTCCAAAGCTGCAAGGCAGCAGCACTGAGCCAATAGACTGCAAATTGATTTGCAATCCCATTTTTGTAAGTGGTAAAGTTTAATCACTATCTTCCTCCATCAAAATTTTTACTTCAGACCTGTGCCAAATGTTTCTTTGACCTGTTTTATATAAATTCCTTTCTTTTTTCTGTCCCTCCATCATGAGTCCTCAGAAGAAACAACCTGTAATTTTATTGGACTTTATTGACAGCTGTAATGCTGTGTTTACGCTCTTCATTTCCCAGAATGTCTTTTGTCATCTTAGAAATATGATAGTGTGCGTTGGTGGATAGAGAAGGACTAGTCATTTTAACTGTTATGTGTATTGGGTTAAGTCCAAGAGATTCATGGAAAAGTTAGCAAATTTAAACTGAAAAAGAAAAATTGCAAATAGATGGTATATTGTATTATATACCAGTATACTACAATACTGGTGGATGTTTGACAGGATGGCAGCAAAAAGTTCACTGATTGGAGATATGATTTTGCACTGTCTGGTATGTATTTTGAAAATCATTAGGTTTTTAGCAAACTACTGATGTGCCAAATAATTGAAATTAATTACCTAATTGTTAAAGCTGATTACTTTTTTACTATCTGTTAACCTTAAAAGGAAAGTAACTTCTCGAGATTACTGTCAGAGGACATCCTTTTTAATTTATACTTGCTATTCTTTGTAATTATACTAATCCTTAAAAGTGATAAGAAAACTTGAAATATACTTTTTTAAAAAAAACTTACGTCCTACATCTGAAAATCCATATTGAAAATCAGATTTATGGTGATATTTTGTTGTTTTATTTACTCCATTTTGAACCAGATTTTCAAAAGAACCATTCCTTGCTTAGTAGTCATAATTTGTATAAAGAAAAATATGGTTTTAATTATAATGAACTGTAAAGGAAATTAACACCTACATTTGAACTACAGACAAAAATCACAATAAACAATGAGGTTAACACAGCAATCAGGAGGTTAGAAAGGAAAGTAATATTAGTTAAGGCCCGGAAAAATTTTTGTAAATGGGAAATAGAAATATAAAGTTCACAATGAATTATCATTGTGAAATTTTGACGGTTGATATTTTATTGATGACATCTCAAAATGGCAGCGATCACCTCCATTTGAGTTAGTCTTTAAACAGCAATAATGGGACACAGGCTGCCTACTGGTCTTTAAAAGTTTAGTGGATTAAGAGATATTCTGATCCAATTAAGAAATATTACAGTTATGCAGCTCAATACAAAATAGCTGGTGTTTGATTTAGGAGTGGGGGACATTTTGAATAAGCTCTTCTGTGTAGCTGAATCAATTCAAGTAGCAGTCTGGAAAAAGCTGAAATTAAATGCAAACCTTTAAGGAGAGTTTTGGGAAGATTTAAGAGTGCTGTACTTCAGCTGAAAAGTGTGGCCCTAGATAAGCTATTCTTTGTAACTTTAATTTTATGCTTTAATGATCATATAAATTAATAACTTTTTAAAAGCCATGTATGCACTACTATCTCCTATTTTCCATGGAGCAAAATTCAACTATACTTTACAGGAGCAAAATAAAAAAGATAATTAAAAAAAAGGAAAAACTCAAATAGATATCTATTCCTTTGGGGAAAAATAAAGTTGGAAATTCCCGAACCCCAACCCTATATCTAAACATTAACATTGCATTTTCCTTGGCTTTTGGATAAGTAATTAGGGTAGTTTTTACCCCGTAAAACAAATCATACAAAAACTTTCAGCAGGACTGCTACTTATCTCAGTGTACTATTTAACTGCCAAATCATCATCCTGCATATTATACTGCATCTTGAGAAAAGAGTCACTTAACTGTAACTGAAAATAAAATACGTTGGAACAAGCAGCCGAAGGCAAGCAGACAAAACTGAAATTAGCAAGAGATTCAAACAGCCTTGAAATATGTTGTTGGATGAGCAATAGAGGGAGGCATCATAGGCAGATAAGTAAGCAAATCACTGGCTTTAACCGCAGCAGCAGCAAATGCTAATTACACCAATCACATACTTTTGTTGGAAGTGGAATTACATAGCTATATGTATGTATATATACAGACACACATACGTGTTTCATTAATAATAGCTTGATATACACTTTCATAAATTATATATTAATAACCAGTGTAAATAAGGTGGTTAGATTATATTTTAAATAATAATCTATTAATAGTATTTCATTTTGTACACAGGTCTCAGAGCAGTGAAAGTCTTGTATCCTAACATATCATACTTTGTCCTCAATTTCTTAAAAATGAAGCTGTCATTTTAAGTTTTATAACGTCATCTTCTTTCGGGGTTCTCACACTGATAGACTGCAAAAAAGAAACTGATAACCAGCTGAATAGAGAACATCTGGTTAGTTCTGATCATTTTTCCAGTATTTACGTTTGTAGACTTTCTACAGCAGTAACTGCAGAAAGATGCTTGGGAGATGTGTTTTCACAAAAGCCTTAAAATTTTTCATTGGCCTTTTCCCTCTTCAGGCACAGAGATGCACATATCACATACTTCATATTCCTTGATGAAATTATTTGAGGATACAGATGGATAGCCTTCTGGAGCTATCTTTTCTGACTGAATATAACACAGGTGTCTCTTAAATGCAGTGAGTATCACCATCATAATCAGGAAGCATTTCATGCATTTAAACCTCTTTTCTTTTTAAAGATACAGTAAACTAAGGTTCCAATTGCTCTATGATAACAAAAGCTCAAGATGGGTTGAAAATCTTCGTGACTGAGAATAAGTAGGAAAACAGTCGTCTTCCAGTTTCACGCCTTTATTTCATTTTTACTAGGTAATTTTGAAGATGTAAGTGTCGGTTTAAAAGAAAAAAGAAGCATCCCTTACTCTTTTCCCCTAGAAAATCCTAGTAAATACTCACAGTTACT
Organism: Aptenodytes patagonicus; assembly: GCF_965638725.1. NCBI lineage: Eukaryota > Metazoa > Chordata > Aves > Sphenisciformes > Spheniscidae > Aptenodytes > Aptenodytes patagonicus. Next base: position 35,662,894 of record NC_134952.1, on the reverse strand, counting down.
GATGAAATTGAAAAAGCTGCTTTGGAGTAAAAAAACCAAAACAACAAACAAACCCAAAAACCCAACAAAAAATCCCACCAACAAAAAAAATCCCTGAATATTTTGTTATAGGTTAACCTGCTCTTGGAAACTGTAGAGGCAGCTGTATTTCGTAGTTGCAGTTCTGCGAAAGAGGATCCCCTTGCAGCGGACAACTAGTTCTCTCCTACATAGATAAAGCAAACAGCATACCCTCCCATGGGTGCTCCATCCAGCCTGGATGGGTGCTCCTGTGGTCCCTGCAGAGCACTGGAATCCCCACGCTGTCACGCTGCCGGACCTCCCACTTGTTCAGCTGAAGTTGGCACCAACAGATGGCACCTCACAGTAGTTCAGCAGGTATCAGTGCTTCCTCAAGTGCCTTTGATTTACCATCTCAGTAAAATTCAGCAAGTGTGGCAGAGAACACACCCTCGTTGCCAATACCTACATACTCCTTGCACTGTCCAATTTGACAGAGGATTGCTGAGAGACTGGAAGAAATATGTAACCTTTAAATTAAAGCAAAGAATTTTACTTCTATGCATGTAGAAGTAATACTGTGTAGCTGGTGATTTTAAACAAATATTGAGACTGACCAAGCTATTGACTGCAAACTGATAAAGCTGAAAACAGGTTTACTGAGAAGATAAACCCAAATTCATATTGTTTGTCTGTGCTGGTTTCATTTGGAACCTACTATAGCAAATTGAAATATTTCCCCTATAAAATTATTTCCCAATATGCAATCTGCTTGTTAAAGCATGAGATTTGATTATTCCTACTTGTGTAGATGCACAGGTGACTAGCTAGCATGATATAAGCAGTCCTTCACAGTATTTAACTCAGCATTTGACCTTCCAAAGAAATTGTGCACAGATGTTCTGTCCAGTGGGCATGATAATATTCCATTCTTTTGTTTAAAATTTGCTGCTTACTTAATTCTAGCATGCTACTATTTTTTATAAGAACATGTTATGTGATTTTTTGTGGGAACAGCTGAAAAAAGAAAAGGCTGTTTAGTTATCACTACGTATCATCCTAAAAAACAAATTTCATGTCTAAGGAAGAAAAGGAATTTTTCACTTAGGTGATTTAAATTTTTTTTTTTTTTTTTTTTTCCAGGGGATGCCCTTTGAAAAAAGCAGTAGGCTTCACAGAAACAGAAGAAGCTAGACTTACTGCCACTGTCAAAATGGTCAGAAATGATGTTTCAGAACCTGAAATGGAATGAAATCCCCAACTCTGGATTAAGGTTGAGGCACAAATTATCTCATGGTTTAATTTTAAGGGATTCAAAATTTTGATTGATGGCTGTGTCTGCATATATTTCTATGAATATCTTGCTCAAAATGGGGAAATTGTGCTCTTTTATTCTTGAGCTAACACTGTTGTATCTAGTAGATACTGCCGGCTGAGCAGTTCTGACTGTATGAAAGCCTGCTTTCTCCAGTGGATTTTCACAGAATGAATGAATTTTTCAAAGCAGAGAGAAAGAGAAAGGATGTTATGAGCTTTATGCAGAAAACCAGACAAGCAGACTACAGGGCTGCTTTCAGTAGGGAAATCTGATACAGAGGACTGTATTTACTCCTTTGACTTCTTTCCAAAGAAAAGTAAGTAGCATATTATATTATTTTTATAGTTCTAAAAGACACTATTCAATATTGTACCTTATCTATATCTACCCACCCTAATACACCACGGAACACCTTCTTTTGTGGACTTCCTGAACTGGCATGAGACACAACGAAACCAGGAATCGCAACTTTAGGGGCACACCACCGGGGCCCTCCATAGGGATGCTATGAGGCAGCTACCCCTCTTTTTCATAGTTGTATTAAAGGCATAGCTGGTGTTTTCTCTGACACCATCAAGCTCACCCATTTATTTTAACGTTATCCATCCCTTTAAACCTTCTATTCATTTTTGTTGTTCCCCTCTCCGCTCTTTACCAACGATTTTGTGCAGTTTGGCAAGTCGGGTTTTATTTGCCATGAAGCTCCGTGTGTTTTCTCAGCCAGCTGGTTCTCTTTCTGGAGTTGTAGAGGTAATCATTTGTGATTGCAACAACGTGGAGAACTCCACTATGGAAATGCCACTCAGCAAACCTTACAGGTACAAAATGGTTTTTAATTAGTCTGCATTTTACATACAGATTGCATTATTCCACATGCCAAAACGGCTCGGCTACAGACAATTATTTTAATGTAGTAACAATGGATTCATACAGGGGCTATTGAGGAAAGAGTATTGGAGAAATGTCAGCTATTATGGAATTAACAAAAACCTTACAGTCACTCTGAACTTCTGCTCACCAGCTAAAGTTATTGTATTTGTCGACATTTATAATACTACATTAGTGCCATACTAACACTGTCTTGCCCACTGGAATGTATCTGTACTGCATATGAGTTAACCATGGCAGGCTGCAGCACTTCGTAGTCACAGTATAATGCATTGAAATGAATGGATGTTTTACAGTCAGCTTCAATATGGCAACAATTTTATCTGAGATGTCTTTTCCAAGGTCACACAAGAAATGCATCTTTGTGCTAAAAACAGAATCCAGATGTCAGCTGAACATACTCAGCAGAAACATTTCTGTAGACACTGCTCCTATCAGCATAGCACTAGGTAAGTGTTTGGTGTCCCTCGCTCACGTTTTCAGCCCAAGCTTTCCCTTCCCTTCTGTGACCCCATGACTTCTTTATGGCACCAGTCAAGTGATCTGCGCTTCCAAAACCTGTTAAAGTCTCTCCCTCATGTGTTGTCAGATAAGGGATGTGCTGAACAGTCTGACTCAGCTGAGCAAGCTCTGAGAGCAGGGCTGGCGTTCACCACAAAGCTCTGATGAAGCGGAGCATGTTCACTGTTTGAAGAGTGTGTTCACTGTCTGTATATCAGTATCAGACCCCAAACCGCACTAATCTGAAAATAAACAGAGCAACTGGATATTAAACGTGAGTAGCAGCCACTGGAAATCACTAAAGCGTATTTGTAACAAAATGTAAGGGTTTTACCATTCCCATTAGAGTTAATATCAGTTCTGTGGCTAAAAATCCAGGCGCTAATGTTCCTAAAACTAAACTGCTCTCCCATTTTCAGTACCATTCTAATAAAATCCAAATGAAGGGATTTAAATGGAAGCCATCCGCAGTGTCAATGACATGCTGCCGTTGGTTATCCCAGGATGTGCAGTATCAACAACTGGGCAGCAGTGCTGAGTGCATGGACAAAATCCAAAAACCTTTTTTCAGTGCTTAACCATAGAGGAAATACAGCCCTCTCCTTTGTACAACACATATTGAACTATAAGGTTGCCAAAATAGCTTGTTATGTGGAAGCCCTGTGCTACCAGAAGATAAAAACACTGAACTAATTGTTTGTATTAAGGCCTCTAGGCCCTGTGGCATTTTATATGCAAATACACTTGGGCTTACATGTGTATTAAGTCAAATCGATGAAATTATCACTGTAGAATGAGCTGAAATGATAGAACATTCCCTTTAATTTGAAAAGGATTTGCAATTCACCACTTCCATAGAAAGCTAGTTGAAATGCACTTATGCTGCTGAAAAGCAGTGATAAATTTATGAAATGCACACAATTATTTTTAGCTGTCAAAATACTTAAAATCATAAGCTGTAGATAGACAATTAACCAGCTAGTATGATTGAAGCCATGATTTAATTTAAAAGATGAGTCCAAAAGAACGACTACCTGAAATACAAAAAAGACGAGGCTGCATAAATAAAGATATAACAATTAAAATGTGCCTCTTGAGCAAAGTATGAAAACGTATACCTAATTCTAAGCATATGACTATCCCAGTAACTTCACCATACTAATAACTTGCAAAATTTTTTAGCAAGCTCTTTAGCAAGGTTTAGCAAGGTACTGGAGGAGTTACTTAGACAAAACTCTCACTGAATGATTTAGCAAAATTTCAATCACAGCTTTCTCTCTGTGGATGTAGATTTGCTCTTTTAATGAATGCTTTGTACTGCAAGGAAGAAGGGAAAGAAGAAAGGCAGGGGAAAATAAAGAAAAAAAAGTTTAAAACACAGTGAACTTTTCACCTGATATAAAGTTCATGTAAAACCACAATGCATAGTCCTAAATAGTCTATTGGTCATAACAAAAAGCACACTTTTTTTTTCTTACAAAGCATATTTACCGCTATCCATGTGATATTTTATAACAGCAGATCTTTCAGATCAAAGGACACGTACTAAAGTGTGACAAGTAATTTCAGTTGCCTAGATTAGCAAAAACATACCAGTGTTATACTGAAGTTATTTAACTGAAAAAATGGAAATATTAAAAGTATTAATGGTATGTTCTTCCATTTCCACAGCAACAATTTTTTCTTCTTTTTTGGTTTTGTTTTTGTTGACATATTTGCTCATACCTCTATATAAAGGGAAAGGAAAAGGAGGAAAAGAATTCAACACATTGCACCACTTGCTGTATTTCTTCTTTACTGTCTGACAACAGGAAACTAAATGGGAAAATAGTATGTGATAAGGTTTTCCACTGAAATGGCTGATGTGCTAGGAAGTACCAGGGAGTTCAAAGAAATAGTTGCAGCAGAGAGAAGAAAGCTTTTGGGGAGCTTTGGGAAAGCCTGAAGCAAATATTTGAAAGTGTTTTTAAAATTAGGTGGAGACATTACTTCCCCCCTGCCCCGTATAATTTGCATAACAGGTGCACAAATGTAGTACTTACTATGTAAATTAAAGAATCCAATGTTGTGAATTTTCATAATATTTCCATGTTTATTTCTTCTCCCTGTATTATTTGAAATCTGTGCCCATATAAAGGGTATTTTGGATGGCTTTCTTACTGAATGGCATGAAGCCAGTATGGACAACATTAACCATCAAGATGATCTGCCAATATATATAAAAATGTCAAATACAGATTTGTAGGTCAGATATTTGAGAATGGAGTCTAACAAGATGGAATTCTGTATTTTTTATTATTTTCACCATATTTGTTTTGTGGCTCAAGTGTATGGGACCACTGATGTGAAAAATTTGAAGGACAAGGTTTCAGAAAACATTTTTTCAGTGTAGAAGACTGAGTGTACAGTGTATGAAAAAGAAAGGAACCAATAGTTAAATGCATTTCTTATACCTAGACAAACACAGCATTAAAAGGAACGATACTGGACATCTATTTCTGAATATCCTTTTTTTCTGCTTAACATAGAAATTCTTCTGGGCTTCATATGAACATAGGGCTAGAAAAGACTACCTTGGTCAAGTCCAATCACCATAATCACAGGCAGTCATGCTTATTTCACCACAGTCTGAAGAATGTTCATTGCCACCTACTCAACAAACCTCAGAAAAACCTTTCATGCCTTGTGACAAGCTTAAGACACTTAACTGGAAGGCCACTGAAGAACTGAAGGCTATGAAATGGCTATAAAAAATAGAAGAGAATAGAAAAGACCAAAGACAGTTACAACATCAGGCATATTTCAAACTGGTGGCTAGAACATAGCTCATCTGAAACAATATCGTTTAATGTAAGAGCCTCTCTCTGCTGGTTTTTTAGGTATGTATAAGGAGCTGAGAGGAAGGGAAAACTTCCGCACTTGTAATTAAAAATCATTTTCCATATTAAGAGCAGTAATTATTCCCCAAACTCAAAAGGCTACTTATTCCCTATTGTCCACTTAGTAATTCAGTCTTTTATGTTCTAACATAAACACCTTTCTAGTTTTCAGGCTTAGTAACAACATTTTGCTTTAGATTTGCCTCATCATATAGAAAATATTTAATTTCTAGCTCTTGGTAAGAAAATTTGTCCCAAGTCACAACAGGAGAATATGGACTGCCATTTAACTTCTGAGTATCATCTGAAATGTAAATTTTCAACATTTTCAGAAGGATTAAGTTTTTTTCTCTTTTATTTTTCATTTCATAGACATTCACTATTAAACTTCAGAAGTTGTATTATAAATGTGGCCATGAAATCCAGAAGTACCTAGAACATTGGATTAACGTGGCTAAAATTCATGCAATTCTAAAAATATATGACTATTTCTCCATGCATTAGAAATACCAAAGTCCCCATGTGACTTTTATTTTGTAGTCCAACATGATGAAAAAGTGTACGAGGATAAGGATTACTCAGGGACAGCAGGGAGACACAGTTAACATATTTTATTTACAGTTTTCCTCCAAAGAAGTGAAGATGAAAAGAACATTAAGTTTTGCTTTTTCTCGAATTTACTGAAAGCAGCCAGCATGTTTAAAGTAAGTAATGTATAGTTATATTCCTTTCAAGACCTCCAGGACTATTTTGCTGCCCAGTGATTATATGAAGGAAAAGGCAGACCTATATCAATGTGACTTCCAATTGCCATTGAAGAACACTCCTAACTCTTGAGTACGTAGCCCATCTCCCAGATCCAGAGTTGAATATCATATCCAGCTGCCCACCCTTAAAGACAGACCAAATTAAAAAAATCTGTCATCCTCAAAATTTATGTTTGAAATCCAGATCAAAAAGCTGTGGCTTAGAACCATTTCTACCTTGTTATTAGTTTGAAAAATGTATTTCTATATAAACTGACATTCCATTTATGCCTACCAGGGATCTGAGCTATATTGGTACATAAAGCTGATAACATTAAGGGAAACCAGAAAATCAGGGTGTTGAAAACACAAGTGAAAGATCATACAAGTAAGCCCTAATGTAATATTATTTTAATTTCATTTTGTTTCATTTGTTTAACTGTATTGACATCAATGGAATTATCTCCAATATTCACAAATTACTTTGAAAGCAATGAATTTATTGATATTACTACACTAAGTTGTTGCCACCCGATGCAGAATATATTTAAAAAAAAAATGCTAACTTGTTAAAAAGGGAAATATCTACAATTTATAAAGTCTAAATATTTAGCATATCGGGTACATTTAATAATGAATCGTCCTGTAGAGTAACCTATACATACAATGTTTTTCTCCAAGAATTTCAAAATATTAAAAATATTCAGCAGATCTTAATAATTATTAATCCAAAATAACAAGAGTCAAGCACAAGCACATATATCTGGAGCATCTACCAGATGGTAGAGCAGTGATTCAGAAAAAGAGTTAGGAGGTCATCCTGAATAATCTTCTCTACATGACGTTTGCATGCAGTGTTCCAGTAAGAAGGCCTAGTACGTTTCTTGGATAAATAAATGGGGGAATATCCATTAGAAATAGGAAAGCTATCCTGCCTTTACAGGTAGAGTTGAGAGCATTGCTATGAAAATATTATTCCAGGTTTGGGGATCACATTTCACAAAAGATATGTGTACACTGGAAAGACCTCAAAGGGATGACACAAAGCCATTAAAAGGAAGGAAAAAGAAGCACTTATACATTTCAAGTTATTCAGCTTATCAAATTGGAGTTTGAAAAGCTATACTTCTATAACTTACTGTATGGATCCAATAAGGCAACAATTTCCAAATTTACACAGATAATATAAAATGCGGTATTTGGTTGTTATACCCAGTTTAGCGCAGCCTAGAAATAAGATACCAATGAAAGTAGTTAAAAAACATGAACTGATGTGGTACACACTCCCTCTCATCATGACACTTCATAACATGTAGTGGCATACTTTACAGGTATGCTGTTTCCCAGATTCTGGTGGGGAAAAAAAAAAAAGGATGACCATTATCACTGTTAGGGAATGGGATTGCACTATACGTTCTGTGATAATCTTTTCAAGCTGTGAATTCTAGGTCCCACCGAGAGAAAGCCCATCTTCACCTTTTTCTTTCAGATGGCTGGTAAAGGGGGAATTGCTTACATTGCTCTTACCATGGAGAAAATAATACAGTAGCTTTTCTTGAATTTAGTGTGTGTGAGCATTAAGCATCTTTCCTAATGTTTTCAAGAATGATTTTTTTCTTTTTACCTATGGAACAAAGGTGGCTGAATGTTTTCTTTCTTATTTTCTATTCTCCTCTCTAACTTTCCCCAAACTTTTGTGGATAGACAGAGAATACTATATTGAGCAGAACGAGCTTTGATGCAAAATATAAAATCATCCTAAATCTTTCTTAGATACTTTTCTTACAGGAAGATCAACATATTCACAAGATATTTAGAAGATTTTTTCCTTCCTTACATGAGTAGGGACTCTATGGAATTTTTTCTTCACTTTGGAGCTTATGATAAGGATTGCCAAAATAAGACCACTTAAGTTTATCTCAAAAATTAATTTCCTAAGACTCCAGCAAGTTTAGGTTACTGGCAGGGCTTAGATTTTGCTCTTTTCTCACTGTAGCCACAGAGTTTAATATCCTGAAGATTGAGATGGTTTTGTCTACCTACAACCTTTAGGAGGACTTAATGCACTCCTATTTCACAGTTCAGAGGACTAGAAAAACTGACCTCATTCGGCCTTAAACACTTGGAAATTAGTCACAGTTTCTCTTTTATATATGTAATCATTAATGGGCAAGATTCAAAGGAGCAAAACCAGGTCAGTTCCAGCCTTGCAGTTCTTGAAGAGATCACTAACTTTCAAAGACTTTAAAGGGCAGTTTAAAGATGCACAATTTCTTCGGATTCCTTACAAGACAAGATTGCAATGCCCATGTGCTCTTCTACCACATTTCCACTTTTCCTTTGCCTGTTCTCGACATGTTGCTATGCCAGGAAAGAGTGATAGAAGAGCACGTAAGCTGGCATGCCTATTCCCGCAGATTTCTTCTAACAAAATAAATTTACCTTTGGAAATCAAAATTTACCAAAAGCTTTGGCTTTTGACACCTCCTAAACAGCACAACAAGATCAGAAAGGCTGGTTCTCATTGTTCACAAATGTATAAAAGAACAAACTGTGATTCAATGAGGTTATTTCTTGCCCCAAACAATTCTGGGTGCTCATGGAAAGACTAGGAGTGAATCTTCATTTTTTTTCATTTCCAGTTCAGTAATACATTAAAGTTATCCAATATTTAAAGCTTATATCACCAGAAAGGCCTTAGGCAATTAATCTATAATTTTATAGCACATGTAAATAATCCCAAGGCAGATTTAAATTTGTTGCCTATTTCTGAGTTGAAAGAAATTATATCAGATCTTTTCAGTTAGTCACTAGATATCATATGCTAAACAGATTCCAGTGTAAACTGTTGGCATCCTGATGGAATAATCCACTAATTATCGTACCATTTAGCTGTAATTTTTTAATAGTTCTGTCTGACCTTCAGTTGCAAAGCTATACATGATATTTTTAATATGCTAATATAATGCCATGTCATTTTCTTAAAATATGTCAGTTTAGTTAGCTTCCTTCTAGCTTCAGCAAACAATCCCTTGAGCATTTGCAAAGAATAATTTTAAAAAGCCTCACTTGTATTCTTTCTTAGATATAGATATATATGCATGTATACATGTATATAAATATATAAAAATGTGTTTGAACATAAAATAGGTTTTTTCAAACTATATTAATATTATTTTAATAAATGTAACTAATAAAAATTTAATTTCCTATGTCTTCCTAACAACTTCAAAAAGGGATTTTGAAGCTACCCAGGATAGCTCAGACTTTATTATTAGGAACTCAATTGCTAGGTTTTTTTGCAGATGTTTTTATTTTTATGAACCGTTTTCCATTTTACAAATTTAACACAAGTAAATCAGATTTTGAGTTCTATTTTTAAGCTAGTAAGTTATTAATATTGACAAACAGAATATTTAATATTTCTTAAGGTATTTTAAGTAGAAATTATTTAGAAGTTTCATTTATTTCATACCTGAAAGATTGAACTCGATAATTACATACATTTCCTGCAAGCTGAAATGTCATTATAGATATAAAACTGAGACCTTTATTTAACTGCATAGTCCATATCTGTCCAATCATTTAATCTTGTCTGTTAATATGAAAATGATTTCAATATCAAACCTTATAGTTCTTTACACTTGAAGCACAATTGCTTTAAAAAAAAAAAGAGATTTAATTACGAATACCACTTTGAAATATTTTTGCAAATATATTTAGTTGTTGTTTTTTCCTACAAGTTCTGTGTTATGCCACAAATTTTAATATGGCAAGAGAGAGACAACACCTTATACACAGAGCCAGGAACTTGCAGTTAGCCTGAGTAACGTTTTAGTGGTCTAATCAGAATACAACAAGCAGTTACCATTGTTAAAGGTGATACCAACACTTGTGGTCCACATTAGCCAATTTTTGCTAATTACCATTAAGAATACAGTTATAATTGTTACACACAGACTTTTTAGCATCTTCCCCTTTTTGCTGTTAGTCTCATACACCCAAAAAAACCAGAGGCTGAAGCTGAGAGCCCTTCTTCCTCTGGCAGGTGGTGGGGGAGCCATCTTCACCGGGAGGAGCACACTGCCGACAGGATGTGTGTTTTTGTGTAGGGGTGCTCTTCCACTTTGGTTCACTTAACAACACTTTCAAATATTTTGAAGAAGTCTGATGCTAACATTGATCTATCTGTAGCTTAAGCTATGCAATGATTACTTATCTTTACTAAACATAGTGTAGTTTTATAGGGTAATAACTGTACAATATCACAAAGCTAAGCTGAAACTAAGAACGAGTCAGAGGTTAGTCATCTGACCATTAGACAACTTTGCTGTTACATGCAGCAAAAGCTAGACGAAAGGCATCTAACCACTGGGCAATATGTTGTTACAGCTGAAACCAAACTAAAACAAGCTGAGGCCAAGTCAAGTCGAGACAAGTCTTGACATGTCCTTATGTTGCTATGCTAGCACAAGGCTTGTGCCAAACAGTGGCAACACCCTACGTGCTGTTCTCTTGGGCTATCGGGTATGTTTGAAAAAAAGTGACTTTGCTCTAAGAACACATTTTTGGGTTATCCTACATTCATGCAAGTATTAAAACTCATCATGGGTGAAAGGTGCTATTGCTTGGAATGTGATTTTCGCTCACGTTCACAGGAGCAATCACTGGTCATCAGATGGGGTATGTCAGTAGACTATTCAGGGGCATCAACAATGTCAAGCCAGATCTGGCAATAGTTATGTAGGGCTGAATTCACAAACTGAAGGTTCTTTACTGTGGGATAAATCAGCAAATGTTTTGGAGATTAATAGACTCCCCCTCAGGGTATAGCAACCGGTTACTATAATTTGAGTGGTATCTCCAGGAACCATGTGACTCTTCCTGCAAGGTAATTGATGCCTCCAGTGAGGCAAAAATGGCTTCTGAACTAAATTTAGAAACTGGATCACCGATAAAGAACCTTCAGTGTATTTCTGTTATTTCAAATATCATGTCCTAAGTTCTCTCAGTATTTATTATTTCAAGATCCAAAGAATAGATTATACAAAACAATAATAAAAGGATCACAGACTTGTGATTTAAGTTGGGTGACATGGATAATTTTTGTGTTTTATATGGTGCAAGTAAGATTTTTGTTAATCACTTCGCTTTAGACAACTAATGAAATAAAGCATTTAGTCAGTAAATCAATGAAATTTGGGTGGTTTTTTTTTAATTTTTATATAGTAAAAAGGGTGAAATGCTAGTGTGTGTATGTTTTATTTAGGATTACTTCAGTGGCACATATTTTACAACCATCCTCTTGTGAAAACAATTTTCTGTTTCCAGAACTACTTTTCAAGTCTTCAGTAGCAAATAACTGACTGAAAGAGACACAGATTTGAAATTACTGGGTGATTTAGTGGTTGGTTGTTTTTTTTTTTAATTCTGAAATAAAACAGAAGAACTAAGTTAGTCACAGGTCAAGAGACTCTCAGGATGTGTCTGCATTAGTATTTTACTTTGGATAAGGAGTGCATTTTTGAAATGGATCCTGCTTATTCTCACCACAATGTATTTGTATTGTGGAACTGTCTCATGAACTGGGTTACTACCAGTGAAACTAATCAAGAAGTTGTGCTTCATATTTTCCAATTAATATGCTCCACTAATAGCCTCTGATTGCTAATGGGTTCTCACACTATGGGATCAGCTGTTACTGGTTCAAGATAAACCCCTCAGAATACCTATAGAGTGGATTTTGGGCACTTGGCACAAACAGTCCTTCATCACAGTTTTGTTCCTGCTGTGCCGGGCCAATTGCTATTGAGAACCTAGCTTGAGGCATCAATGAAACTGCATGGGAGCGGTGGACTTAGTGGCTGGACAACTTCCACACTCACTTCAATTGTCCAGTCACCTCCTGGCCAGAGTTTGGAAGTGAATTGTTGCTTTTTTTGGATGTAAGACTTTTATTGTTCTGTCCCGCTGGGTTCCCAATTTTGACAAAAGTTTATTCTCCCATGTAAACAGACATTAGTATTGCCAGAACTGAGAAATCACGCTACTTTTTGTATTTTGAAAAGCTGTAATAATATAATCTCTAAATAAAAAAGCATGTATAGAACTAAAGGTAATTAAACCTCCCTGAGGCTCTCTCTCTGAATCCATGGATCAAATCCTGATCATGTTGCTCTTTATGACTGAAGTCCATCAATTCTTGCCACTTCACCTGAAGCACAAGGTATCCTAGAAGAGACCTGATGTCCAAAAAGAGAAAACCCTGTTGGTCAGCAGTCCCAGCATCTCCCCAGCATCACCACCCTCCCTATTCTCATTGTGATGGTCTTTACGGTATAATCCCTTCTCATTTCATGTATTTCTCTTTCATGGGGAGAAGGCAGTACAAAGCTTCCTCCTTCCGTGGGAATCACTGTAATGTTTATTTTCAGAAGAGTTTTGGCATTTTTTATGACAAGTTGATTATATTATGAAAAGAAAGGTTAAGAAAGGAGACTGAATGCCATTGACTCAATTTCCAGAGCATTATTTGTTGGGCAAATATTTAAAATTGTAATTTAAAATGTTTAAAATCATAGTATACTAAAGAAGCCAAAGAATGAGTTGGGAAGAAAACATTCCCTGAAGCAAAATACCAGGTACTCTGGAAATGAGAAACATCCAGTGAACCAATCTATCTATTATTTAACATTTCCCATGCAAAAGACAAATACCACTTGAATTGGAAACTTAGTATACAGTCATCCACATGTATGTTTTTGCTTAAAGTTAGTCTTGACCATAGGAGCTAGTGGTATCAGAAATTGTGCTATTCACTCAGAAGGAAATTGCATGCCTTTGAAGATCTGTACAGACACCACCAGCCTGCGCAAAGACTGGAACACTGCTTAAACTCTCCAAGGGGGAATGACATAAATTTGAAGCAGTAGATAGCTGTTCTGTGAGCGCTCATGGAAAAGGGTGTCTCAAGCTGCTTTTAGGAGTAATATAACTGTTCACACAAATTTGGATTTGTATCTGGAATGTTTATGTGATACCTACTGTGAATGTGATGGAGGCCAAAGATGGAAAGTTTAATACAAAATTTCTCACCTCCCCCATGGAAAGCATTTGAACAGCACTGTACATTATCCAGCATTCCATCTTAGCTCATTTTTTTCAGTGTTTAGAGAAAACAAATGGGTTACACACATTCATTCATATACTACCTGCTACGAAAGATATGAATACAACTGATGGAACTGCATTTGGCTTTTATGCTGGACCTAAGTGAGTACAGAATACTACTGCAATCATAAAGGCACTGCAACCACAGCCATTTGTCAGTTTTGAACCTCTCTTTACAGTCAGATTGGAAGGACAGTAATAGTATTTCCCAAACCCTGCTCACTTCTGGTTTTCTCTTACTGTAGTTTTGTGCCTAACACTTACAGCTCCAATATAACATTTTACTTAATTCTAAAATCATACATTGTTTAATTTTATATTCCATTGAGCTAAAACAAAAGACCACAGTTGTACACTTAAGTCATGAATTGCCAAAGTGAAACATAGTTAACATTATCACTTTCATCCTGTGGATAAGACCTTCTAGTCTTGCAACTCTGTTGACTTTCACCCCATAGGGTGAAACCTATATTATTATATATTATTATATTATCTCTTTTCAAAAAATTGAAAACAGTTTTCTCTTCCCACAAAACCTACTGAGATAATAAAGTTTATCCCCTGTTTTAATCAAAAGTCAAAATCTTTTGTGGATTTTCAAGTTATGAAAAAAAGTACACGCTAGACGTACATCTAGGATAACTAGGAAGGAAAGAGAAGGGGGAAACAATCATCAATCTAAATAAATCAAGCTGCAGTCTTTAGTTTTCTAATGTGTGCTTTGAATATTCTAGTGGACTAATTGCTCTCCCCTCTTATTTTTATCTTTGGTCTTAGAAATATTTCCCAATGAAAAATGGCAGGCTTTATTGTATAGCTGTGAGAAAATTTAATTAAAAACAAAACCCACAGCATTTTCTCATGCAAAATATACATCATCTTAAATTTTAAAGGGGTTTATTCTCTTTTTTTCACCTTTTCTGATAAAAGAGAGCATACTTATAGTTATAATATAGCTTTAAAAGTCTTAATAGTTTTAATGGAGAATAATTTGAAGTGCTGTCACAGATGAACTGTTTATGCTCTTCAGTTTGTCTTTAATCTAATAACAACCTAGAGAGGAATGATCTCATTTACATCTAATTTTGATCAACAGAATATCCATTTATTATTTCATGTTCTTTCTGATACTATTACTAAGGAAAAATCAGAAATATTTTTCTTCTTCTTACTTAGACTGACTGTCTTCCCTTCAAAATGTCTAATTTTTTCCTTACTTTGATAATTCCCTTTAATTTACGTATGCTCATTGGTAGGCTACAAATTAACTCAAGTGTGGGAAGAAAAAAAAAAAAAAAAAAGACATGAGTGCCATTAGGGAAAGCTCAGTGAAAAGCTATGCTTAAAATGCAGTGGTAGTCAAAGCAAACAGAATGACAGCATGAATAAAGAATGGTTTCATGATAATAACGAAAGAATTACCATGCCATTTTATAAATAGATTGTAAACTTTCACCCCCAGCACTGTTTTCAGCCTGGCCCCAGTGAAAACATTGCAAACATATCTTCTGATTCCAACAGGGGAAGGATTTCATTCAGAGAGGGCTCTGAACAGGAGTGTCAGCCAGGAGAGAGCCTTTCCTCCCTGCCCCGTCAGTGGTGCGTCAATGTTGGGGCAGAATACTGGTCAGACCTGAGGAAGGTGAATGAAAACATATAGGGAGGTGACTGATATTTTTCTACAGTATTATGGTACCTTTTCACAATCTTAATATTCATAAAGTCGTGTAAAATAATAAATAAATAAGTAAATAAATACATAAATAAAGTGGTAGCATACGTTCTTATAGAATGGTTTTCCTCTGTTTGACCTGTATGCATGTCTTTTCTAAAACAATGTTCCTTTATTTAAATCTGCTCATTGTAACACTGGTTATAGTCCTGTATCAAAATCTATAGAACAGGTTTATGACCCTCTGGAATCCATTTGGTTTGACTTTACATTTTGGAGGGGAAGCTGAGGAAATCAAAACAAAATCAATGACCCTTCTGCTTTCCGTATTGCAGTATGATGAATATTTTGAAGCATATGTTATGGAACAGATGCAAAAAAGTAGCTTAAATAAATTGTGCTGGCATCCGGTGCAGTATAATCATCTGAAACTGTCACATTAATGGTTCCAGCTTATCCTGCAAAAGCAAAATGTGATAAAAATAGCCAGAACAAGCAAACACTTACTGGAACAGTAATTCAGTGTATGGAAATGATTGTTTGAATACTTCACTTACACAGCATATCAGTTACTATTGGCACTAAAATAGATAGTAAAATACTAAAGCTTGACTAAGAATGATTCCATAATCCCTTCAAAATAATGCCGGCTCCTTAGAGGCTACAGTCTTTTGTGTAATCAGTACCAGCACAGATTGACTGCCAGAATTAGTTAACCACAAAAATCCCCAACATTATTTATATATATCTGCTTGTCACAAAATGCTTATAGAAATCAATAGACTTACAACTGATTGCTGTCAGATTCTCATATTTTTTTTCTGAGGAATCTTTTCCATCTTATGCATTTTTCAGCTTGAATTACATAGTGTGAAATGAAACAAATTTGGGCTTACTTTTAATAAAGTTAATTTAAAGTGAATCAACACCATTGTGAGGAGGGCAACCAAAAGAAATAATGCAGTCCTGGTCTACATTTCTTCCTTTCCTCCAGAATTATTACTGATCTCGAGTTTCTAAATAGATTGAGGAATGTTATAAAGATAATTTACTATCGAGCATGACAATAAATGAAAAGAATAATTTACTGCTCATCACACACCTCCAATTTTAGAAAGCTAAAACAAAGGGGGAAAAAAATCTCATTGGCTGTGTTACTAATTATTTATATGTCTCATTAAAAGCTTAGCATTTACTCACTGCAACTATATGATTCACCATTCTTATCTTCAACTCTCACCTACTGCTTTGGCCTTCCTTAACTTTAGATGTTGCAAAAGATGATTTTATAAAGATAGCTGGATGTGTACGTATTTCTTCTAAACCAACTAGTTAAGAAATAAACCCGTTCATACCTGCAGTACATGTTATTATCATCACAAACATTTGCTGTGTATTTCTACTTCTTTTCCTCTTTGTGCTACAGAAAATGCATGGGTAAGATTCCTCCCCCTTTTCTTTTCTCCACAGCTGACAAATAGCTGTGAGTATTTGGGGGAAGGGGGGGGGGGGGGAGGGGAGAGAAATAATACTTAAACTGCTCATTTTGAGGTAAATTGAATTGTGATATTTTTATTTTATACAGGAAAAAAGTTCCTAGTTAAACAAAATGCAGTTGAACTAAAGGAAAAATACAAGTATTAGAAATGTTGGTATAATATGTGTCATGCAATTATCTTGTCAGAAACTTAAAGATAAAGCATGCAACAAAAGATAAATTTGAATCAGGAAAGTAGTCAGAACATTGCATCATTTGCAAAAGAAATGTCACGGAATAGGAGTTCATAAATCCACATTCAGCTGATGTGTTATAGTGAATTCAAATAACAATAGCTGCAAAGACTGCATTATCACATTACCCACTTCTACCTGTTTAAACATCATGAGGGAAAAGTAATACCTGCTACTATTTACAAAGCAGCAAATGAAAGGGCAGAATGTTCTTATTTCCTGTGGAACTGACTGACCCTTGTTCTCTAAGAGAGCAGTTTGCTGCTAATAGGAAAAATAAACAACAGATGGCCCGGAGGGAATTTTTTTTTTCTTTTAATGGGTTTTTACTTAACAGAAATCCGTAGCTTAAAGTAGGTCATTGTTAGCTGGGGATAGAGAACTACAATAGTTCTTAGCAGTTTAGATTAATTGATGAGAAAGACCACCAGCCTGCCAGGATTGCTTGGTTGCCTGAGGAAAAATTAAATTTTTAAGGAAAATAGTGGAGTTTAGGTTCTTTGTTTTAGCAGAAAATTTACCCTTTCTATTCTGCATGTTTTGGCTTCTGATAAGTAGAACATAAATTCAAGAGTTTTGTGTCTTTCATTTTGGGTGGGTTTTTTTGTATGTTTGTTTATTTGCTTATTATCTGAGGTCTAGAAGTGTAGCAATCATCTAATACCAAAATGCAGGAAATCAGTACAACCTGCTATCATAACTGTTCTCCATCCCTTGTCTGGATACTTTAATACATTTCTTGCCTATATCTTGGGGTTTGCATTTTTGAAAGAAAATGGGTTTTCTTTTAAGGGATAAAACCAAGACATTAAGTTGTGGAGCAGGGTTGGGAGGCATGAATTGATAACTGCAGTGAAATATTGTGAATATAACTTGTACAGCATGGCACAACATTCAAAATAGCTTCAAATCCTTTTCTTTGTGTGGATGGACCAGGAATCAATCAAAATCTGCAGAATCTTTTCCAGCACATAATTTCATATTTCAAACCCACTAAAGGTTTCTGATGCAGAGAGAGGACAGCAAGTAAATAAAGATATTTTTGCCACCAGTAGTCTCACCCCTGAACTTTTAAGAATCTTCTTTTTTTTGTGGTACTGAAAGCTAAAAGAAGCACAGCTTCTGACTGTAAGTCAGAAAATACAGCTTCCCATAACCTGTGTGTTTAACTGCTGTACTGGCTCTTATGTCACCACTGAACCTTAATGTAGACATTTCTCTTGAACTCAGAAGGTCCAAAGGTCAAAAGAGAAGAGAAATGGAAACAGAGCAATAATAAACACAGAAAAGAAAGAGGGAACTCATGCTTTCTTTCTGCTGGGAAGTTTTCTGGTAAACTGCAATATAGCAAATAAGGGATCCAACAGAGGCCACCCAAAAAGAGTAGTCCAGCAGTTAACTGGAAACTGAAAACAGTGTAACAGGTGGTTCGGGGTGCAAAACTGCTTTACTCAGGAAAGAATCCAGAGACAAAAATGAAAAGAAGAAAGAAAGAAAAGGGAGGAGCTGAAGCAGCCTGATCTGCATCATGCGCGCTCTTCCAGCTGACGGGTAAAAGCGTTGTGTTGTGGATGGAAACAGAAACTGACCTCCAAAAAAGTGAAGGACACAGAGAAAGATGAAGGACAACAAAACGTATGGAGTGAAATCTTACAACTAGCCAAGACTCTCCAGCCAAAGGAAATGATTCTCAGGGGGAAGACTTTAATTTGAAACCACTTCTTCACCACAGGGATTGATAATTGAGGGGGGGCAGGGTTCCCTTAAGTAGCACCAAAGAAAGCTAAAACCTGCAGACAGAAGAGGAGAAAAACAGGGAGGGACAGTCTAAGTTTAGTCTTAAAGGACCTTTACACCTCAGCAAGAATGAGAACAAGCCAAAGGTGGATCAGAAGCAAGGAATGTGTAGTTATTAAGAACATAAAGTAAAATTCTGTCTCTGTAACAACTTGCAGAGACACCGGCAGCATAGCATTTGGCTGATTATTCACGCTGATTAGGGAACCGAAGATTTAAACAGTTTTACTTTATTTGAATTTGGTTGTTTCAGCAGGCAATCATGGAGACAGTGTCAAAAGTCTTTGGGGATTATGAGGAAGCAGAGGAAACCTGACTTTTTTTCTCTGGAGCAATTTCTCACCCTTGAGCATTTTTAATTCTTTACCTTTAGTACTAGAGCAGAGGTGAGAGCACAAGTACTGATACATTAATTCTATTTCTCATATCTAAGAAAGAGACAATGATGAAAAATATATACCAGCATATATAGTGAAAATAAAAACCTGTGTAAGTTTAGTGTGAACTACACTGGAAAGAATAAACCCAAAGACAAATAATGACGAAAGAAAGTGGAAGGATGTAATACAAAAAATAACAGGTTCATTGATCTGTTAAAATATATCTTAGTGTTCATCTGTATAACACTTACAAGGATTCAAAACTTTCTCTGATTCAAAACAGGTAGTTTTTAGTAATTGTGGTAAAAAGTGTCTGATGGGATTTCATATTTAAGTGTGTTGAATATGCCCAAATGCAAATATGTACACAGATATATTTTTTTCCCCTCTTAAAAATAAGCAACAGAATGTTCTGAGTGATTGTCAGGTCAATACACTGAAGCAAAGAGTAACAAATATTTCTGTAAAGGATGTTGATTAAAATATAAGAGTAATGATATAAAATTTATGAGATGATTCACATAACTGAAATGTCAAGATAGAATATGTACAGACTTACATGGAAGAGATCAAAAGGCAGGGAGCAGTGGCAGTGGGTGGGGACTGTTATGCATCAAGGTGGCTTACATTTGATAAGAACTACAATTCATCAAAGAAGAGGTAATAATGAGCTTATTTGCTGGAGGAATCTTTCCATTTCTATTTCCTCTTCTCATTTCTTCAAAATTTCCTTGGCAGGAAGGTATAAGAATCTAGTCATTGGGAGAGAAAAAAACGTGAAAAAATCAGAACAAATGAATGAGAACATACTAAGTAAACTCAAAACATTCATAAATGTTTTCAAGCAATAACCTTCTAGGTCAATATGCCCTGGGACAATGCACACTATTGAAGTACACCTCAGTAGTATTTAACATAATGGTGCAGATATAACAAAGGGAAAAGACACGAAAGTTTTCTTGGTGTATTGATTTTACTGAAGAAGTGACATTCCTGTTTATGAAAATTATAATATAATCATCACAATTTAGAGAATTTTCAAAGTTCTAGAAGCAGGCGTGCAAACAGCATAATTTAAAATTTGTGAAGAGTTGTTTTCCTACAAAGAGTTATTTCAACAATTACCACTATAATAAATAAAGCTTGTTGATCAATGCAATATAATGAACTTATTAGCGTAAAACCAAGCTGAAATGTGAACGGTGAGAAAAAAGGAATGTTTAGCTGAGAAAGGAGATGTGATTCAGAG
This sequence comes from Aptenodytes patagonicus, assembly GCF_965638725.1. NCBI lineage: Eukaryota > Metazoa > Chordata > Aves > Sphenisciformes > Spheniscidae > Aptenodytes > Aptenodytes patagonicus. The sequence continues at coordinate 35,642,563 of NC_134952.1, read as the reverse complement.
GCTTGTGGGCTGTGCATATGTTTTAATTATCTACCCACATATGGAGTTGGTGCCTTGATAGAATGAAAGGAAAATGCTGAAAGGATTTTTATTTTGTTAACATGTAGCAGTTAGAGTGAAGCAAGAACAGATAAAGTATTGACCTGTAGATTCTACTTTCCTATTGTAATTCAAAACAAGATTAAAAATTTAAAATTAACTTCAAGATAAGAAAGAACAGTGACTATACCGGTATAGTATATGTTTCATGTCACAAACCAATGAACCAAATGCAAAATCTTCTGTTGCTAACCAAAGCCATGGATAAAGATCAGCCGCTAACTAAAACAATGATTAATACTTTCTCTTATGGTGATAGCTTTGCTTCTCTTAGGCTTCAGTATTGAATATAAAAACAGAATTAAGTTTCTAAAACTTACTTTTAAGGAGATGTTTAGGAGCATTATTTTTGAAGATGTTGGTCCAAAGTGAAATAGGAATTGTGTATCTAGATATTTTTGAAGAGCTGATCCCAAGAGTCCTGAAAATTAACTAATGTAATCCAACTCTCAATGGTAGGAACATCTGGGTTGGTATGGCAATACCTAGATTGCATTATTCAAGGGTACATCAAGTTAGCAATTCAACTTCTTGAGAAGAGACCCAGGTGTAAAACATACCTCCATGCACTGATTTATGTGGGAAGGAAATCATACAAGCAGACCAAAAGCGACTGATACCCCCCCTTTGGTCAGGTGTGATCTGAATGGTTGGAAAATGAAGACCTGTGGAGGCTTTTGCCAATGGAAAGGCAGTGTAGGTGCAGCCTACATTTATCAGCTGGTTCCATATTTCAAAAGTGTTTATGATTACACTACTTGTGGCTGAATAACTTCAACTCGTAGTTTCCACTAGAACTTATTCAGTAACACTCCCATTAAAATGTTTGCAATTTGGTGAAAGAAATTTTAGAGGACTTTACAGAGATATATGGGCACAAATAGATGAGCTTAGAGGGGTTTTGAAATAGCACCTAACTATACCATTCCATTGAAATGGAAACTTGGCATATAGGGAGTGAAATAGTGCCCTTACAATAGGGCATAAAATGGGATACAGACAGAAATTAAATATTTATCTGCAAGAACAAAGACAGAAATCTCATGTGACAAGAGTTACGTAGCAGTGAAGGTGCTTACATTCACTCAGTACTTATTTTAGATTCTAGAGCTCTTTAAGAAATGGAGTTTTGGCTCTGGAGAAGTTGAGCTAAGTTCCTGCTTCCTTTGCAGTCCAAAGACATGCTGGGAGAACTATCTAAACTCCATCCAGATCACTAATAGTCACAGTTTAGTAGAAGTTTTGAACTTAACAATTTGTGTTTTGTTGTTGTTGCCACTTATATAAAATTTACCCAAAATCTTGGCCATTTTAAGAAGCGCATTGTACTCAATCAGATTTCAAATAGGAACATTATTAATAGGAACATTTATACAGCCTTCAGCTTAAAACTATTTTAAGAAATTTCATTGCATTCAGTTTTTCTCTAGTAAAACTAAATTAGATTGTTAACATTTATTGCTATTTTCCTCTATTACTTAAAATGACCTAAAAAGAACATATAAAACATTAAATGGAGACCAGAGGCATTCTAACGAATTATCTTATTACCTATATTTTTTCCTAACTCTCCAAACCTTCTGGGTTACTGGGTTTTGCTATTGTGTATTTCTGTGTATCTTTTGAGTCTATGCATTGTAGAACAACCAGATACAGCTTGATGCTGTATAGGAAGGGTGTAGGATCTCACAGTTCTGTTTTGGCTATACATATATAAGTAGCTTTCTAAACTACCTGACTATGTTAAAACACCCACAAATATAGCCTGTGGTCCAAAGAAATCCTGCTGTTACTACCCATTCAAATTCTAATGTGCTTAACTCAGCACTTTCCAGACACACTACATATTAGATACTACGCAAATCATAGTGCACTGCTAAACAAAGAGGGATAAATTGCCCTCTAACTGAAATGCATGGAAGGTGACAACCAGCTTCACTGAAGCCACTATACAATCTTCAGCCTTATTTTATACCATGGGGCCATAGGAAAACCTGTAGTAACTTTTGTAAAAGTATGAAGTTTGTTGTTATTTACAGCCTTTGATGATGGGCTGCATATGTGTTAGCTGTTATTTCAGCTCATAAAGAAAAGAAGGGAATGTAATAGCTACCAGGAAAAATACCAGGGAAACACTGGGTGGTAAATAAACAAGTGAGCAGAGGAAAGAAACCATGAGCACAAGAAAAACTAAATGGGCAAAGGGAAAAGAGAGCACCAAGGCCTGAGACTTAAACCTTTACTAGAAAATGTAAACAGAATAGTATGTCCTCCCTGCTACTTTGACCATCAGCCATCTAAACCCCATAGTTAACAGGAAAGACAGGCCTGTTGCTTTATCCTAAAAATACCCAAGGTTAAACTAGTCAGCTCTGCACAGCTTAAAAACACTATGCACCACAATGATGGGCTCACTAGGATTCATTTGTACGATAACAGGGTTTGCAGTTAGCTTATTATAATAGTTCTCTGATTAATGCTCATCTGTCAAAAAGACAAAAAGTAAGGAATACCTGGAAAAGGAATTGAGCACAAAGCAAAAGTCTGTGTCAATGGCAGGACTGTTTTTAACAATCCTTAATTAAATTATGAACTTACTGGCACAGGGCATTTTGAAGATGAAAAAGTACATATTGACTCAAAAAGAAATGAATTCATGGAGAAAAAATCCACCCAATGGTGACTGAAAATGATTATTTGTATACTGTCTTCATCTTCTGAAGTTCCTATCCCTGATTTCTGGGCCTGAATGCTACAGCAGGAGATGGATCATTCAAAATATTTCCGTTTCTAATCTAAGCATCTGTTACTGACAATTTTCAGAGAAAAGTTACTGGGGATGCCCAAAATATAGTAAGATTTATAAAAGAAAGGGAAAAATAAAAAAAAAAGGGGGGGGGGATCTGAAATGTTTTTCAGGCATCTGATCTTTTCCTGTTATGGATCAACTTAAAATTTGCATCTTCCAAAGTTACCACATCACTGTATTAACATTTAGTATTGTTGGTCCTGTTTTTTGTATAATATTATTATTAGGTATTTTTTATGGTCGTATGAAGGATTCTTCCCCAAAGACCTTCTCATTTTGAACATCCTAAATACTTTGACAATAGTTTGACAACGTATTTGACAATAGAGGAATTTGTATTTGCAGGGGAGAATGCTTATGGTTTTTGAATATGAGACATTCTCTAAAAATTGTTCTAGAAAGGGATCAACATCTGTTGTGTGTCCTTAACAGAGGTGATGCAAGTACTTTCAGAAAGCTGTTGTCTATATCTTCCAGCATTTCTGGACAACATTACCTAAGGGTAACCTGTGACATTTCACCCTACTCTGGAAACCAGACATCAACAAATCAAGTTATTTATTGCCATTTCAGTACCTCTATGTCTGACATCTCTAGGAACCCTCCATACATGGAGGTGATTTTAAACCTTGTCCCCAAAAATATTGAATTTTGCAAGCAATATTATTAGTATGCCAGTATATAAGACTCTATTTATACTTTACAGACTCAGATAAAAGCCCTGAATAGAGCTACGGAAAAAAAAAAAAAAGACAATGGGTCCTATTTACAAAGTAAATCATATCAAATTTGTGCTGAGATGGGCTGCTTGCCTATTTAAAAGTTCTGTGGATGATTTCTGAGGTGATAAGTAGCACTTTTGTACATGATATATCATACATTTATACCTTTAATCCATTTTGACATGACATTGAATGTACCTATTCCTTTGTCCAATCTTTTATTATGCATGTTCTTTCTGCTGAAAATAGTTACTTATCATAAGTTCATGTTTGACATATTTAGTGAACAGATCTACAGCTTCCATGCTTGCAAATTTGCCTCTAATCCCCAGCTCATGACAATTGTGATTTAGCATTTTATTGCAGTTTTCAACACGCTACACAGTAAGGCAAAGTTTAAAGTTGTGTGAAATGTGAGCAAAACTGTCTCGTAAAAAGTGTATCCTTTTCTTTCTTTTTTCCTTTCTTTTTTTTTCCCCAGAACGGACTGGAACAACACTTGACAATTTAGTCTAAGACCCATCCCAGCCATGACTGTCACATGATTCTGAGACTAAAAATGTTTGTTTTCTCTTCCAAGGTGGTTCTGTTGTGCTGTTACACTGTAGGAACAAATCTGAGCTGAAATACCATCTATTCTTGGATCACTCTTCATATCTGATGTATTAATATCTTCTTACCGGTGCAGTATGGATCATTCAAAATATTTCAGTCTCTAATCTAAGTATCTATTAGATTAGATACTAATCCCTTCTTATTCTCCTGCACAGAAGTACAGCCGGCTTCACAGGATATCACTGTGATTAAATGGCAAAAATGGACACTTGCTCTCTTCTTAGCAAGTTTAACCCATTGCTGAGGATTTTGAGATACGGTGGAGGAAGCACAGCAGTAGATACACTTCCCAAGCTATTGCTGCTGTTCTAGTGTTTGAGGACTGTAAAGGTCTGCTTATGAACTTATTCAAGCCAGTTCGATTACAGTAAGAAACAAAGTGAAGTTTTCAGCAGCTCTTTCATTATATAACCAAAGCCTGAATTGTTCCAGGTGAAGCTGTGAAAGATGTATGCATTTACACCACCTTATCTACTGTTACTGGCCCTTGCTGGAGCTGTGGGGATCTCAGGAGACAAGAAAACTGGAGAAGTGACACATTGTGAATCACTGATATCTGAGCTTTAGCTTGTTATATTGAACTCCATTACCAGTAACAGTCACAAAAATCTAGCTATTAATCACTCCGAGTCCTCAACATCACTGAATATCTGTGAGGAAAGGGGAAGGAGTATGGCAAATAACAGCAAGCTGAAATAACATTTTCAGGAGAAAATATGTTGGAAGGATAAGCAGAGACCCAGCCATCCTTACAAAAAGGGTTGTAAACATAAAGAAATATTTCACTCCTGTGAAGTAGAAAGTTCTGCAGATTTGTTAGAAGATGGAGTCTGCCCCCTTCCTTTCTCCTTCTCCATCCTGCATCTGTTAAGTATGAAGTTTTACAGACATGGAAGTAGAACCAAGATTTTTAATGGTGTTTCCTCTTTGAAATTTTTGTTCGGGAATATTAGAGGTTCCCATTATCCTGTCTACTTGGTAGGTTAACCTACGTGATGGCCGCCTACAAATTATGCAGCTACTTCTTGACTCAGGCTAGTATTCATTTCGTCCTTTGTTGCCCAGAGGTTTCCACAAGGGAGGACCACAGGTGCAGAGGTATGCTGAGAGAGCAACCACCCACAGGGATGCTGCTGTGCCACCTCTGCTCAGTATGGATGTCAGAGTACCCCCACAGTATTTGTTGCAGTACCACAAAAAGCTATCCTGATTAGATCCAAACATGTTGTTTTGCCACTGTGAACAAAAGAAATGATTCTGGTTTGGTCCTAGAAGGGCAGCATACTCCTCCACTCAGGTTAATTGGGTGTGCCAAGAGGCTGATGATGTGGTGCTGTTTCTAGACCCCAAACTAGATTTCACTGAACTTTTCTCTACAAAGCACATTACTGTACTACATACGGATTTGCAGTTCCACAGCACTTAAGAGCTCTGGCTGTTATGGTAGTGCCTTGTCCTGCTTCCCTTATCTGAAAAGAACTGAACTTTGTAAAAACAGATTTTTTAAAATCCCATACTTACTGAATAATATTATTTTATTATTATACTGAACAACTGTTTTGACCTATACCAGGAATTTGTCAGTTTCATGTACTATTCCAAGCTTACATTGCCCTACTGAGATAATTTAGGATTTGTCCTTTTTTTTTTTTTATCTATTTCTACAATGGAAAAAATAAATGAGTAACTTTTTGTCTAAGGAGTACTACACAGTGATCTGCTTATACATGACTGTATTGATCTTCACTGTGTTTTAATGCATTGATTTTATGCATTGTGTCTAGAATAATGATAGTAGAATTCATGAAAGTACTCTTTTATTATTATTATTATTATTATTATTATTATTATTATTACATCTTCAAGGATCATACAGTATAGGGTTCACTAATTCAGGGAATAATATAGTGAATATCTTGCACTCTTGAATTCATTACAGAGTTCAGAAATCTGACTTTTCAAGTAAGAAAAAAGAAAGTTATTTACTGTTCAGGAAAGCTAAAAGGAAACAAATTTAAGTAAAACATAGAACAGATATTTTGTAACAACTTGTCTTTTTCTTTGTTCTGCAAAATGTTGATAAATGGATCATAAAGTCTTCTTTCAAAAATTATTAAGTTTTCTTACACTTCAAGATGTTTTTAGAAATCTGAATAATTTATGAAGAAGGTTGCAAATTATGCATGCTTTGTCTATGAACTGTGTGCTAGGTTATGGAGCTAAACTAGGACAGAATAACCTGTAATACAGCCCATAAACTTTTCTGTATGTAAACTGATACATAATTAGTTAATTATGTTAATTAATTCCAGAACAGTAGCTCATGAGCAAGATTACAATTTGTAAGTCCTCACATCTAGGCCTTATCAACAAGTATAACAGTCTGGAGGTGGGTTTTGGACTGAAATATATGAAAATGAGTATAACCAAAAAAAAAAGAATGCAGATATTTTATGGAGATAAAATAATGAAAGGGATGGTACACTACATTTCTTACCCGGTGCCTCTAAAGATAGTCCTGCTTCAGGCACCTTTAAAGACAGTCTCAGCACTGGATTTGTCCAATCTCAAAAAAGGTAAAAGATTAATAGTGCCAGTGATGCCATAATACAGTTTGAAGTACACATAGAAGAAGCGCTCTTGTGCCCATAGCTTGCCTGGGTTTTTTCTAACTGTTCTAGCAGTATTGTAGAAAGGTCTTACTGTTACCTAAAATAAGTGTCTTACATATGGCAAGATCAGCATCTGAGAAATGTATCTCCTACTACACATTTTGACATAGTAGACTATTTTTAGTAGCTCAAAATGCATGTAGTGTTTTCTTTAATAAATCATCTGTTTATAACTAAATATTTTAACTGATTCACATTTTGCAGTATGACATTCAAATCAGCTATATAAAATGTACTTTAACACTTGTTAACCAACATTGTTTAAAGTTAATGGAAAGTATAAGTATTTGCTATCTCAACAAAAAAAAAGTCATAGCATAAGGTATCATGATGATGTCAGACCACCAATTCAGAAAAGTCTATATCAGAATACAGCTGTTTTTGTTATGCTCATCTGTATTGCCACCGAGATATAAAGCTCTGAAGGGTGGACTGAATTCTGTGTTAGTTACTAAATGAAAGCCAGGAATAAAACTTGACTGTCTTCAGGTTCTTCCTGCATCTCCTAAAAGTTGTCTGAAAGTTGGTGGGTTTGGGGTTTTTTTAAACTTTGAACTTTCTACAGAATAGTTATTTTCTATACTAAAACATGTATCCAGTTTAATAAATATCTAAATAGAATCTAACCATGTCTAGCAGTGTAAGGAAAATTGAAGAAACTGACAAATAATCAATGGCCAATCAAATGAGGTAAATCTTAAAGTTATTTGATAAGAAAATAGGGTAAATGTCTTCATACTGAAGAAGAATTGGTCACTAGAATTGTGATAATTTAAATTCGCTGGACCTGTTTTGTATCTCAACCTGGAACACTGAGTCATTCTTATCACTGAACACTTCCTTTGGTTTGTATTAAACTTCTAAATTATTTTCTTTGGCATGCTAACAAATGATATAGCAACTTCTGCATCTAGCATGTTGGTCAGTTAGGTTAACTTTTCAGGATGTGGAACCTTACGTTGCTCAGGGAAATCGTTTAAACAGTGCATTCTACCCTTCATATATGTGTGTAATCCGAGGAAGAATAGCCAGGAATATTTTTTCTAAAACATTTGTCAGGATTATCCACATTTAAAGATTAGTTTCTGAATGTTTTTGCTGTGAATATAAGGTGTGCCATCATTTTTTTTCTTTCCCCAAAGTCTAATTAGGGTATTAAATCATGGACTGCAAAGGAATTGATAAATACTTTCGGATTCTGCACCATTTACCTTGCTTATTTCATAAATAAAAAGAACTCTAATGATAGTACATAGAGGAGGGAAAAATTGTATTTGTTTCTAATGTATCTAATTTATACTACACAGACATCTGTAGGATTTTCATTGACCCCCAGAAAACTACTCATGAATAAATATGATCTACTTCCTACATTGTCCTGGTTTTGGCTGGGATAGAGTTAATTTTCTTCCTAGTAGCTGGTACAGTGCTGTGTTTTGGATTTAGGATAAGAATAATGTTAATAACACACTGATGTTTTAGCTGTTGCTAAGCAGTGTTTATACTAAGTCAAGGACTTCTCAACTTCCCATACTCTGCCAGCGAGCAGGTGCACAAGAAGCTGGGAGGGGGCACAGCCAGGACAGCTGACCCAAACTGGCCAAAGGGATATTCCATACCATGGGACGTCATGCTCAGTATATAAGCTGAAGGGAGTTGGCCGGGGGGCAGCGACCGCTGCTCGGGGACTGGCTGGGCATTGGTTGGTGGGTGGTGAGCAATTGCCTCATGCATCACTTGCTTTGTGTATTCTTCTATTATTATTATTATTATTATTATTATTATTATTACTACTACTACTACTACCACCACTATTTTACCTTATTTTATTTCAATTATTAAGCTGTTCTTATCTCAACCCAAGAGTTTTCTCACTTTTACACTTTGGATTCTCTCCTCCATTCCACTGGGGCGGGGGGGGACTGAGTGAGCAGCTGTGTGGTGCTCAATTGCCGGCTGAGGTTAAACCACGTCATATATAGACATGTGAACAAATAGGCAAAAGACAGATAAATCAAGACAATGTCAACATGAAACAAGGCTGTACTAGTAGCAGTGACCACAGGTAATTACTTTTTTTTTTTCAGTGTTGTTTTTAAATGATTTCAAAAGTTTTTTAATAAATTTTAAGCACATTCATTGAATTCTTGAAATACCTTGCTTGAAAGAAACATTAACCCTATTAAAGTGTGGCAAGCTGAAACAGAGACTAAGGGAATGTAGATAATTCATTTATTTCTACTTCAAATATATTTGAATAAGTAAAGAGTTAAAAAAAAAAGCAAAAGGATTCTTTTTATGTATATAATTTCTTAATATATCTAATTTCTTGGGCCTGCCTGCTGTCAGTTAGGCATGTAATGTGTAAACTGCATTTTCAGCATTCAAGCTTTTATTCCCCTTTGTATCCCAACCTTTATAGAAACAGTATGTCACAAATGCAGTTGCTGGGAGAGAGTGGAGGGAATAGTTTGAGGATGAATAGGTCATCAACTTTTACTTTATACGATGCAACTCTGGGCCATCTACTACTTTTAGAATGTATTTGATATTCAAGTAGCTAATTTTGAATACAGCATAAATAGATCAGTGTCTGTGCATGTATATATATGTATATAAAAGCATACACCTATGTATTCCTAGCTTTTTTACCAATATATGTATTGTATAGAATTTACTTTGCCAATTACTACTTAATAGTCTCTAATACCCATTTCTGTGATAACTTTTCTTTGTTGGAGTACCTTTAAACAAGATCAGCAGAACAAAGGGATCAAGATGATTCCTGGGCAAATAAATTGACCATAACATTATTTTCTCAGCTCCAGAACACCTCTGGTGCTGACTGTGGTTTAAGCTAGCAGTATCATAAGCATAAAATGATGATCTTTCTATTAATTTTCTTTTTCTTCTGCAACAATTCTGCTCTTTGCAACAGCTGCCAAAAGGTCTAAACAGGACAGACAAATAGAGAGGACCAGAGCTGACACCAGATGTTCCAGAAAAGTCAGAATACGACACAGCTCCATGTCCTGGAAACTGAAAAGCAAAGGACAAATTGTGGTCTGGGGAAACATGAAACCCAATGAACTTTTAACAAGACTTGGGTTGTAGCATTCAAAATGTTCTTATTTGTGCAATGTACAAGAATCTGTCTGTGCCAATGACACTTGAAAGTGATTCTCTTTGCTTAGCAGCACAGATCTACCCCCTTCTTCTTAGTAAAATGTATGCTTCTGCAGTGCATGTATATGTCTCCCGGAATTTTTGCATTCAAAACTTTATGTCGTATTATGATACTGTTCCCAGATACCAATTTTCTTTTGCAGGTAAAACGAAGAGATTGAAGAGCTCCAAAGAAAAAATGAAAAGCCACCCACTCAATATACCATGCAGTTCCAGAGCTGGGTGTGTTTTTAGCCAAAACTGTTCTTTCTGCTGGAAAATGGAGCTCTGTGGAGAACTATGCTGTGACCAGGCAGAGTTGAAGCAATGCTTCTGTTACTGAACCAGAAACCATGTTCCTTTTTAGGTTTAATTCCAAACTCTTTTGGTTAAGATACTGTGTAAACACAAAAAATGCTTTTTTTAACTTCTAAAATAAATTGTGCTCTTTCTTGCCTTTCCAACTGTCCACTGATATGCCCTATTTATAGGAGGTGCTTAATGCATTTGTTCAGTTATAGATACCAGGAATAAATGCAGCCACACCGTTTGCAGGACTGTGTGACACATAGGTGTTCTGCATCACATGATACGGCACCAAGATCTGCACAGATAGGTTCACCGGTGTACACCAAGTCAACCTACGGAAACTATGGCTCTATATACCTCTTAGCCGTTGTTAATAGTTTCTGCCCAGGATTATGTCCCAGGTGGAAGTGACTGAATGGAACAAATAAAGACTTTTCTTTTACCTTTTCTGCCTTCATATTATTCTTTTTATCCTTTTACAAGCTGGAGGAGGTTTCATCTGTTCTCACACAGAATGGATGTACCTGTTTGTTATAATAATTTCCCCAAATCACCAGCAATTTAATGTGGTATTTATTTATAACTTGCTCAGCCCTAAAGTGCGTATGTGTAAGGTCATTTCCAGGCACATCGCCTTACTGGCTCTCACCTCAGCCTATGGACAGGCTCCAAGGACAGCTTTTAAAACCTGCAGATCAGAAGGCTCCAGGCATCAGTCTACAAAGATGTGGGAAAGTGCCGGAGGTTAGCTGGATTTCAGTCCTCATCCTGGAAAAATATCTGTACTACACTACTGGCAATGTGTGCACTGTAGCCATAGCAGCAAACTGAAGTGTCCTATAGAGGTGCCAAAGCTGGGCCTCATTCAGCCAGGCTCAGCTATGAGCAACAGTCTAGGTACAGCAGCAGAGAAATTACTTATCCTGCAAGTTACATGTATGACTTTAGCATAGACAAATCCTTTCTCTAAATTTGCTTTCAAAGCATGCCTTACTAATATCTTTGTTGTTCAGGTAAGGCTAACCTCAGGACTTTTATCATTATCCTTAAGAAATGGTAATGACAAAAAAAGCAACAGATTGCTCTACCTTTCTGTGAATTTTCTTATTGCTGGCAATTGCTAGCCCTTCAAGTCTTACTTAGGGTTTCATTTATAGAAGAAAACTGGCAATGTACGAGATTTTTATCGGTTTTTATCTAATTCCTATTGGGTCTTTTTTATTCCAATTATAATTCTTCTAAAGAGCTGGAACTTTCTATTTTTTTTTTTCCATAATTACTTAGGAAAATATTCTGACAGTCTGACTGTTATAGAAGTCTGACTGCTAGAAAACAAGCATTGCAAGAAGAGAGAACAGATACTATTTCACCTAATACTTACCTCCATGGGTCTTGTAGAAATGCACATTTGCAAAAACACATTCTGAAAGGCATTTCCACACAGAATTAGCTGGACTGCATATGTAAATAAGATGCTATAAATAAGCAAACACAGCAACTTCTTATTCAAAAGTTAGCTGACAAAAAAATTGCTGCACAAAAAGTTCTCTTGCTTTGGCTTTTTACCAGATTCATTTAAAATTTTCATTCGAGACAGTTTGTGGCCAGGGTTTGAATTGTACTTAAAGTGAAGTTTCTAGTTCATTTACATTTGAGATACCACAAGCTAAAAAACCGAAAAGAAACAAGTCCATGAAACTGCCAAATTTCATTGAGATCTGTGTATTATCTATAGATTCGCTGAGGTTCACTCTGAACTGGGAGTGGGCACGCTGGAAATTCTAATTCACAGGAGGAAGTTAGGTGAATTACAGTCTCTGCCAGTAAGACAGATTGAACAAAACGGCTGTTGTGTTTTTGTATTATGGCCTTTCAGTTAGGGAAATCTGCCCTGAAAAATAATAATACCCTCTGGAATATAAGCAGAGCGCTAGTACTCTTTGATTCTTTAGTGAAAGTACTGAACAAATGTAAAATCTCTGTGTCTGCTTCTTGCCTACTTAAATTATGTTTTTCTTTCAAAGTTAATAATTCCATCAAAAAAATTATGAGACAGAGACACACACACACCCCCCCTTATCCTGAGTTTAGATATTTTAGTTTTAACATCACATTTTTCAACTGAGTAACTAACCATCTGTGTATATATCTCTCAGGCGGAATGTCATTCACAAATAAATGTAATTTAAACATTCTCAAACTTAGGAGTAGGCACCCACTATTTTGCCTGGCATGCAATTTGCTTTTCTGGTTCTAAAATTCTCTTAACCTCCCTTGTCTCTGTGCTCTGTTGTTCAGCGCTACATACTTCTCATTTAGTCTCCCTTCCATTTTCTTCAGGAAAGATTAAATCTTACCATAAATTATTCCTGCCTTATCACATTGAGCCATATTTTATGGACAGGGCAAGATTTGGCCTATAATGTCAACTGGCACATAAAGCAAATGGGATGTCATTTGTCGGTTTATCTCAAAGATTTGTAAGGATATTTTCAAATTGCTACTGGCAGCATAGATTTCTAATTTACTTTCTATTAAGGAAACTGTTCACCATTTCTAAAGAAATGGTTAAGACTTCCTGATTATCAAAACCTTGGTGAATATCAAGCATTTTCCCTTTAAAATCGTTGTAATAGTAAAGAAGCAATATGGAATTATGATATGTCCGTGTCTAAATAGCCTTAGCAGGTTCTTTTTCTCCATAACATTGCACAATATTTTAGTATGGGTTTAAGCTTCATAGACCATTTTAAATCAATAGGAGATATCTTACTAAAATCTCTTGATAATGTAGTTTTCTCTTCTGATATGGCTAAGTAGTAGTAGTATTATATTTGTAGTGAGACTGTCCAGAAGCCACAGTCACGACTGAAGCCACATTCTCATAGGGATTATACAAACACACAGGATGACATGACTCTCAAAAACTTATGACCAGTCAATTAGAAATAAATTTTAGTCAATTTTATTTTATGCAACTTACTACCATCTCAAAAAACAGTAAATCAGTTTCATTAAGTTACATCTTCTCTAACCATAGAGTTAACAGAGACTGCACATCATTTTTACTGGAGTCAAGATACTGACTTTACCAGGACAGAATTGAGTTGCTCTGCCTGGTTTACCACAATTTACCAATAGCCCTTATTGTATGAGGAAGCCATTACTCTTCCTGCCCAGTGTAAATGCGTGGTATGTGAGAACCACAGATTCTGAAAAACTGTTAAATTTAGTACCACACTGATAATTTTTTTTATAATTGCTAGTGTAGACATATCATATGATATTAAATGTAGCTTTCCTTTTCCTAACACATTTAATTTTGCCAAAGAGCCAACCACGTTTTTTTAGTACATTAGACTTTCATTTTTGTATCTTAATTTGTTATTTCACAAAAGGACTTCAAACATGCCCATGGAAATAGGGACTTTTCAAGCAAATTCATTACACATTTCCTTGGTGGAGGCTTTATTACTTGCAAGCAAACATTTGCTACTGGCAAAATCCCACCTAATATATTCTTGGCTTGTATGTAATTTTTTTTCATTTTTATCATAGCAAACACAATCATTTTTTTGAAGTTTCACTTTTACACTTAAAATATAAAAATGAAAGACTAATTTTTTTTTTTAAAGATACCATTGGGTAATCAGAAATATGTCTGCATAAAATTACTGAAATGTTCGTATTCAGCAAAGAGGCCACAATTTTCACATGAACTCTGTTGAGTAGGCTAAGATAACTACTGTCCTTTTGACTTGTAATAGAAATCATAGTTCTGGAGTATTGTAAACACCAGAGTAATCACTTCAGCTCATGTGCCAGTGCACAGCAGATTGGGGGGGGTGGGCATGTAGCCAGTAGTTTTAGTACATTAATACGGCCCATCAAAATAGCAGAGGGTTCTGCAGAGAGGGTTTGACACAGAGAAAATACGGTGTTTCTGCTTCTGAGAAAAGGCTTCCTGCTCTTGCTTGTAGAAGGATTTCAATAATGAGTCATTCCATAAACAGCAGATGGTATGAAGACTGTAAACACATGAAGATACCTATGAAACTAAGACAGAAGGTCAAGGATCCCAGTGGAGTAGCGCAAAGGCTAACAGAGCTAAGAGAGAGCTAACCATCACCTCAGCTGGTGTAAACCAGAGTGACTGTTGATAACAGCCAAGCTATTCTGATTTACATACTCTGGGGATCCCCCCTAACTGCTTCTCCCTGAGTGTCAGCCATGTCTCTGTATCCTCTTTTTGGATATTCTGGAATATATCTGTTATGTTTTAGTAATTCATCAGCATAAGGTGTGCATTATGACCCACAGAGAAATGCTCCATGAAACTGGAACGTGTCTCCAGGGCTGGTTGTGCAAGAGTAAAACAAAAGAGCTAAGGACATGGAAAATGTCGGGTTCATAAGGGTCAGCAAAAAGTAAAAGGAACAGGCCTTACAAGATTCTGTTTCCCACTGAGAAGAACGGGGATGTGACAACATCTCAATGACTGCACAGTAACTTTAAGATACCTAATCTAGCTGTAAATTACTCTGCTTTTGTACAGGTGGCAGTTTAGCCATGAAGTTCACTGCAAGCTAATTTACATTGCAGAGATTATCCTGCAGAGTTGCTGGTGAATGATTTTTTGCAGAAGTAGTAAGCTTTAAGCAGAAAGGTAGGAAATACACTGCTGACAGTCATTGCATACATCAGGACTATCATGGAGTATGTTCATGAAGACAAAAAAAAAACCAAAATAAAAAAACAGATGGAGATTGAAGTAAGTAGCTGAGCAGAGAGCTGGAGTAGTCAAGCAATACTGATATGTTAGTCTGTTTGAACAATTTAAACAATTTTTCATCTCCTTTTGTATTTGGTCAATAACTTTTCCCTCTATATTTGATCAGCTATGTTCAGTTCAGTCTTATGGTAATGTCTTCTGGATAGTCAAATATATTATTTGCTGCTATATCCAATCAGCTCTAAAGAGGAAAGTAGAAGAGAAGAGATGGAGAAAATATGCTTTCGCAGTTGTACAGAGTATGAAGTTGTACTAAACCATGGACAGGTCCCAAGAGCTTTATGGCATTGTGGAAAGTCAGAGCGAGCCAGCAAAAATATTTGAACAGGGGAAAAAAGTGGTTAAATGACCAGGAGAGGAAAATGTTGAGAGTAACACAGTAAAGGCAAGCAGTAGATTATAGTAATGAGACCCATGTTGTTACTGTAAAATGTGATTATGTCTAATCTTATTATTTTTTACCACAAAAAACAACTAACTTGGGTGGCGTCCCTGGTTGCCATCCTATCCCTTTTGCTTCTTCCTCCCTGTTGGCTTATCTCCAATGAGCCAATGTCCCTCTCATGCTTTCTGCAGTATGTATTGCTCTGCACGGGTGGAACATGCTCTTCTGGTACTGCTGCTCATAACCTAAGTAGTGCAGCCAGTCTGGCAACCCCAGTAGATAAAAACGACAGAACATGTTCAAGGCTAAAATTCAGCCTCATCTGTAGTTTGAGGCTGAACTAAGATTTTAATTTGGGACAGTGTTTTGCATTTAAGGGTGGGTGGAATGCTGCTGTGCTAGAGAAAAATACAGCAACAATGGTCCAGAAATCTCCCTCCCCAAGGACTCTTCTTGCAGTTTAGGAATGAAAGAAATGGGACAGTGATGGGACTGTGTGAAAGAACTCATTCTCAAGATCTCATAACTTTTGAGTTGATAGCACAACAGGGTGAATCAACATTAAGCTGCTCTGTAAAAAAAAAAAAATCTACTAAAGTAAAATTTCAGTCATCTACTGCAGTTTAGCAGACTGCACTTCACTAAATCTGGGCAGTGCTGTTTCATAGGATGCATACAGAAAGGGTATTTGAAAGGCCAGTCTTCATTGTTTCTTGGTTGTAAAAATCAGAGACGAAACAAAGATAAGGGCACTTGAATTGAGCAGTCTCATTATGAGTTTGATTTGTCATTTCTAATGTTCATGAAACACCACTGACTGAATTGTAATCGGTGTTGCGGGTTTTTTTAAATGACTGAAAGTATGTAATGATAGAACTTCCAAGAAAGACATGACAGCAGAAAACAACCTCTCTCCAGCAACTGCTGTTGAAATGCAGAGTAGGAAAGAAAGGGGCATGATTATGTTTCTGTGCTGACCTAACACCCTCCTTGCACACAGAGAAGTACCTCCTCAGGTAATACGGCATTTCTATATAACTGCACGTTCTCTTACAACATCGCAACTGAATCATATACCGATGCTGATTTTAGCATTTAAAAGCACAAATATTAGGAGGTTCGCACTAGCATTTACAATCCTTGAATGATGAGGACATTGTGAGTGAAAAGATGCTTAAAGAAGTATAAAAGGGTTGCTTTCACAATGACAGTATTGCCATAGGCCTGCCCTGGGTTAAGGACATGTTTAAATGCTAATCTGTAGAGTATTGCGTAAATGTATCCTCCCTTATTTCTCCCTTTGCAATTAATTCAGTAGAGGTGCTTGAGGTAAAGATCTCTGGATTTGCACATTTAAGAAGTAAGATTCGAGTGTTTTCAGTTGAGAGATTGTGAATCTGAATTTCCCCTTCAGCTTATAGGACAAGGCTCCTCTGTTTAAAGAAGTTTTTGATTGATGTGACTGTATATCATTTATTTGTGGATTTAGTGTTATGCTAAACAAATGATATGAAAATATTAATGCAGTTGTTTTCATATGTGCATTCTCCTTATTTCTCTATGAACTTTGATGTACGTACATTAACAGAAACGGTTTTTGAGACAGCTTTGCTTTTTTAGCCCTGCAGAGTGTATGTATTCATATGCCAAACAGAGATGGAGAAGCATATTCCTGCTGGAATTTCTCAAGCACCACCTGTTCCCCCCCATAACTCCAGTTCTAAATAACTACAGTTTGCCAGCGGAAATCGGATGGAAGAAACAGAAAAGGTAAAATTTCAAGCTTGTCAATAAACGCAGTTAATAGACCTCAGAATTTATCCCTAAGGCCTAAATGTGCAGGCAACTACATTGTACAGAGGAACTGAAAAGATTTTAAGTGCCCTAAATATATATAGATATATTTATACTCACTCGTATTACATAACTCCCTTCTAAGTGTTCTATTTTATTCCCTGAAGGATTTGGTAATCTCTTTTCTTCACATGCGTTTCCTCTTCATTGTAGAGATTTGATGAATTGGTCAGGGAACAGAACAGTGCAAGTTGACTTAGGCAGCTGTTCATACAGCTTGAGTTTTGACTATTCAGTGGATGTTCTCAGTTAGTAATTTGCATAAGAAACCTGTAGATATGAATATGTCTATAAAATTGTTCATTCAGCCAACATGAATAATGGTTTGCAACAACGTACAAATAGATGAAAATCAGTTCTGTATAAAGCCGAAGATTTAGAAAAAGGCTTTGGGTCAGATTCAAACAGTGCATAAGCCTCATAAATAGTAAATCTCATCCACGTAAAAATATCCCAGTTGAATCTGACTAATAATACTGTCAAGCTCAGTCTAAATATTGAGTTTAGTCCTTCACTTGGACTAAGATGGGAGTTGTGTCTGATGATTTACAGTTTCATGGATGCTAGAAAGAACAGGAGGGTCAAGTGACAGTTTCTTTCTCTCTTGCAAACTTCACAGCCTTCAGTCAGACCACACTTAACTTTAACAAATAATGATCTGGCAACCATGATAAAAAACTATCTTCGTGTCCAGCAGAAAGGAATTGTTAATAATATACATATATAACATACTGTATACCTCCTATAAAGAAAGGTTTCCCTGAAGTCAACCTGTAACTGAAGTTTGAGATTGAAAAGCTATTTGTGCATGTTATTTACTTCATAAGTAAGCAATTAATTCATCAAAATGCCTTTTAGGCCCTGTGGTTCACAGATATAGGAGGCAGACACTTTTTGAACACACGCCTCATAAATTCTCTTGTACCACAGTCATACATAACAAATACGATAAAATTTGTGCTATTAGATCTGTGAAGTTACAGTGGTATCACCCCTCATAAACCCGAGGAACTTTGTAAAGCAAGCTTTCAGAAGTACTCAAAATTTTCTTTTTTTTTTTAATCTGTGTTTTCTTTTTGTTCTTGGCAGCGTTAAAAAACAAAAAAGCTCATGGGTAAGAGCTGTAACTTCTGAAATCAATCCAAAACTGTTATTCTGTGGAAATAAAGAGACTTACGCTTGACATGGTACTGAATTATGGTCACAGAGTAGTGATATTTTAAAAGGGCAAAATAATACCTTTTGATTAAGTAATACTTTGTGGTTGCTGAAAATAAATGGGTACAAGCAGGTAGCTAGAAGATTTCTCTGTTGGATCAGTGTTTCTTCTCTTGTCCCAGTGGGGTGTATGAGTGATATTTCACAGCCTAGAACATGCAAGTACAAGTTATTCCCTGGTCAATGGCCTCTCACCATGACATCATTTATTACTAATCATGATTATTATTACACATATTTCATTTTAAAGTTTTCTATTCTTCTATTAAAACAATAGAAAAATGCTTGTAGGCCAAGACTGTAAAAAAGCATACTCTAGTTTGAGATTTATATTTTTTTATTTGGAATCATTGGGTTTTTACCAATCATATCTAAAAGCCAGGATTTCACTCCCAAGAAGCAATTTAAGAAACAACAGCTGCAACATCTGTGGCATTCCTTATCATTCTTTACACCAAGACATAACAAAGTATTTACTTCAATAATTTCAATTCAGTTAAAAATTTAGCCTAGCTTCTTATTTTTAAAAAGCATCTTTAAAGGATGCATATATTCTTTGAAGGATGTATAAATTTAGATACAGTCACTGACTGAAATGCAAACTTTATTCTTTTACCTTTTAAAACTTAGTACAGTGATGGTCATATTTTGCTTCTTTCAAAGAACTCACAAATTTAAAAAACCTACCAGGCAAATATGAATAATTCAATAGTACCATATAATTTTGGATCAAGTACTAAAATACTAAACAATCACACCGAGTGATTTGATATTCTTTGCCCAATGGTAGTACTATGTATGTGTGCAGAGTTACCCTGTAATATAATTGTGAAATGCATTTTTAATCAGACAAAGCATGAAGTGGCTTTGTATTTTAGCCCCAATCTTTCATTTCAAATGCTGATTCTCCTGGTGAGTTTTGTGATGTCTCTTCCTGGACCCTGAGGTAAAAATTGCCCAGACCAAGAATTCTTCAGTTGAGAAATGTGATAATGAACTCTTACCTGAACTCTCCCACCTAAATTCTAAATTTTCACCTAATAATCTTGCTTAGCCCATGTATTTGTGTAGGGAAAGAATATGATACCACATGACGAACAGAGGATAAGTGGAATTACGTCACACTACTGTTGCAACCTTGATGTTGCTCTATCACCCTTTCAGTGTCTTCAGTCTGGCAGAGGCTACATCCAATCAATCTGAATAATGATATTTTGGCTGGAGTGAGCTGTTCATTCAAAGACCACTTCTAATAATATACTCCTACTTGCAGGACTTCAACTAATACTTCAAGTCTGAGTAGTTATTTCATAGGGTCATCAAACCTTGCCTTTCTAACTTTTCTGGTGGAAGAGGAGATGGCATCTGCTTCTGCAGGCCTTATTTTAGGTGTATCATCAAACTTTTTTGTTCACATCTCAGGGAAACAAAAGGTAGTACATACAATTTTAAAAGGTGATTAAAAATTAAAAAAGAAAAATTGGCAAGTTATTTTAATCTAATTATATTCCGGGTATGTCACTGGATATAAGTCACAAAATGCAGGGTGCCTGTGGGCAATTTCACATCTATTATTCTTCAGTGATTTACCTGCCATGAAAAAGATGATAAGTTCACACAGAGAAGGTGAGAAGTAAAAGCTATAAAGTCTAAATGAAAACTTTGTAAGGCATAAAGAAAGATCCTTTTTCAATCATTGAGCCTGTCTCATGAAGGTTGACTTTTACATGATGGATGAATGTGGACCACTACCCTTTACTTTAGTATACCCATGTCAGACTACCTCATACAGAGCAGTTCTCTTGATTAGTCCAGCTTATGGAGATAGATGTCTCCCCGTCTGGTTAGCAGCCTATATTCTGGTGCCAAACTGTGCGAGTTCTAATCCCAATATCTGAAGTAAGCAGTTGCCTGGTGACTGAAGTGTGAAATAAAATGTCACAAACATCTCATCTTGGTAAATAATTTTTTGTTATTGAATGTTTTCTTGTTTATTTATTGAATTTGGAGTTGGGGAAAAAAATCAAGATCAATCATTTTCAGTGCTGGAAATTTTTAGAAAAATCACTTTGCTGCAATCCAGCATCCATAAAACAATATTTTCCTTTTTCAGTAGAGAAAATCAGAAATTATGAGTGAAAGCATTGATAGAAATTTGGATTGCGAAAACGGGGATGGTCCTGTATATCTCAATCCGTTGGGTCTATTCATTGCCCAGTCTTTCATCATCAGGTGGAATGAATGGTGCCGTTGCATCTGTGCTGCACCCTCTTTACAAGAATTTCACTCTGTGAATCTGAAACATGCTCAGCTTATACAAATTATTTGACAATTTTTAGCAGCCAAATTCTGACAAATTATAACAACTACAGGGGAAAAAGAAGGGATTATGAGGACAGAGACAGATATTTTGCTGAACTCAGAGGTGCTATAGTTATCATACTGAATACTTTTGTTTTAAAGCCTAGGGGCATTCCTGCCAACTAGGTCTGGATTATGGAATCTGCCTGCAGCCAAATGAAAGCTTACCTTTAAATCTGCAGATGCTGTGTGGCCACAGACTTTACAGCTAGTATATTTCAGTAAAAAAAAAAAAGCTCGTTGGCATGACGCTGAGTTACTATGGGTTTTTCTCATCTCTACCGCTATATCAAAACTTTGATTTACTTCCAAAAATATAGTTGCAACCTTTTTTCCCCAAAAAAATTATCTTTCTGAATATGTGCAGCATTTAAACAAATGAAGAATGTAGATATGTTAAAAAGAAAAAAAAAAAAACCAACCCTGTTTCTATTGGTAATGTATTTTCTGCTCTAACCTCCTTTGTTGGACTGTTGAAGTGGATTAGGTGACGACTTGGAAACTTCAGTTACACAATGAGTCCAGCACAACAAATTGCTGAGGGTCACTAGGAAAATATTTCTCTTTTTTTTTAAATGGTCTGTTTAATCTCAAATACTCTTGAGAAGGAATCTGCTAGAAACATCATTAGTTACTGAACCATATTTCTATTTGATAACATCCCTACAAGCATTCAAAGAGAAGGTCAGATACACAGTAACTACAGGTCACTGCAATATTTGTGAGATCGGTGCATAAAGAGATACACTTAAGGAAAGAAAGGAAAAAGAAGAAAGTCTGGAGCTAGGCAGGAAATATTTGTTTCTATCCTAGGAGCATTTTTGAAATTTCAAATATTTTTTCCTGTCATGGTTTGGAGCAAAAAGTTAATAGCTCAATTTTTTTTTTTTTTAATCTTAGAATCAGATAAATTGATGAGGGTCAAACACTATGTATGTATCATATGTATATTTGTGTGTGACTCTGTGTGTGTGTGTGTACATACATATGTACTACATTATTTTCCTCTGATTGCGACAAGACCATGCCACCACTGCAGGCTCCCCAAACATAGAGCCATGCAGCAAGCACAAGGAAGAAAGGGGCAGGATGAAGAGGCAGAGCTGCTGGCAGAGGAAACAGGACACTGTAGGCCAGGAGGGTGGTCTCAGATGCCCTCTATAGCCAGTGGAGATCTGGGCTCTTTTGAGAGCAGCTTGGTGGAACCTGACCTGATTTTGGGTACATGACCCAAAAAAAGATCCCTTCTGATCCCCTCTTGTGTATCAGAGGGACGTTTGTCTTTCAATACTATATTAAACAATAATTATTTGGTGGGAGAAAATCTTGAATTCCTCAGGTCTCTTTAATACTACAGTAATATTAAAATTACACCCTGGCAAAAGGCAGTTAAGTGTATGTGGCAGAATTAGTGAAAAGAGTTTATTTGATACAAAATAGCATTAAAAAGATTTCAAGATAAAATGTGTATTATTTCATATAAGCTTGCTATTGCTAATTTATCTATCATAATTTATTAGAGGCACTTTGATGATTATCCACTGAGGAAGAATCCAGGTATGCCAAACAAGGTAAGCAAGCTCCATGTTCAAGACAAAAGAAGTGGCATAGTTGGGAAAAGCTGAGGCATGGAGTGAAATAATAAAGTAACAGTAATAAGTCATCATGGAGATGTGTTACAACATGAAGTCAAAAATTTCCCAGAGATCCAGTCTTAAAGGAGTTCTGAAAATAAAGTATTGAATTTTTCAGAATTACCCAGTATGCAACGTTTACTGTTCTTGGAAGTATCAAGCAAGAAGCTCACTACTATGATACAATTAAAGAACCAATAGAGGAAAATATTTTCCAGGAGAAAGACTGCTTGATAAAATGGGAGTCTTTACTAAATAGAAGACAAAAACATCAACAGCCGCAATGAAATTCCAAAAGTTCAGTGGGTCCTGTGAAACAAAATGTTCTTGCTTCAAGCCTAGGGGAAGAAAAGATCTATCATCTTGATAGCCATGCCTATGCCTTGTGGCATTTCCAGGAAATGATACAGTTTGAAGACAAACTACTTCAACACTTATCCATCATTTTGTTAAAAGCCAAAATTTCCATATGCTTTTTTTCACCTTTCCTCCCTCCTAGTGTTTTCCTCTTCTATGTTTCCTCTGTATTTTGTTTCTTCACATTCAGTTATTTCTTATTGTTTCCCTTTCTCTCTTTTGTTCTTTCTATTTGTATCTCTTTAGAATAGGTTGTACAAAGCACAAATATTACCCAATTAATGAACTCCACACACATTACATTGTCTGATACAGACTGGAATGAGAATACTGCACAAGTACTATAAAGCTTTAACATAAACTCTGTAAAGGTTTTCCACACTTTTTTTTTTTTTTAGGGAAGGGGAAATTCAATTACATTTTATGTATGTATGCATGTTTGCTTTTATTTATACAAATAATTATTTTATTATATGGTTTGTCAGGCTGCTGATTCCTCAGACTGTGAGGCAAATCTAGTAATCCATCAATTAGCAATTGAATTAATCAAATCTAACTTCATGAAAAAAAAATAAACTCATGGTTTTCTAAAGTGAAGTTCAAGCCATACGTTGATTTTGGAGGTGTTTAAATACCTCAGTTTTATACTGTTCTTGTTATGAGTCTTTTGTTCTTTTGAGTAAAAGTCTTGCTCATCAACAAAATAAGACAAACTAAATACTGTTTAAGCTCCCAGGAGATGAGATTTTTTCCAAGTCTCTTAATTATCCAGACATTCTTGCAGCCATGAATGTGGTTCTTAAGCCAAACAAAAGTCTAGAATCAAAATAGCATGAGAACTGTACAGTCTCTTTAAGTATTGGTTGATGGTCTTTTCCAGATTCATACTTTGTGAAGATTAGGAACATACTGGCTGATTTACAGGCCAATTTTAATGGCCTCTTTTGCAGGTAGCAAGAGTTGTTATTTAACCATTCAGTTTCTCACATCCCTAGAGGAAGCTAGAGCTTCTTACAAAAAAAGAAAATCTTTGCCTCTGCCAGTCTCTGCCGGTCTGGTTACAAGTTATTCAACATGCCTTAGTTTTAGCTTCCTTTTTAGTGCTAAAACTCAAAGAGTTATTGAATGAAGATCACAAGGAGGAAGGGGGTGGCTTTCCTTCTTTGCAACGATTTTAATATCTGATCAAACGAAGATAGACCTTAAAATTGCCTAATGTAATTACCTCCAGCAATATTTATTTTAATTTGAATCAAATCTCCAAAGCTTCAATGGTTTCTTGAAATTTATTATGACAAATTTGTATATATGTGTTTGCATGTGGAAAAAGAGGGTTGCAGACAAAGGGAAGAGATTCAATAAAATGTCATCTAAATATTATAAGACTTGCTTTTATATCCTCTAAAACATACAGCTAAAATTCAACAGCAACAAAATAAGATGTATTTACATTAATAGATTCACCCCTTCAAACCTTGTAGTTTAAATTAGGAAGATTCTCCATAGGATTCTCTCTTTTTCAGCAAAACAGCTCAACACAACAAGCTTAGGCTTGGCAGTTAACTTTTAGATCAATATGTTTCATAACATCAGACAAAAAGTTCTCATGGAAATCAGTAAGGGTCTTTCTACAGAATGGAATGTGGTTTTTGCTATATAAGAAAAAAGGAAAATTAACTATTCCTCTTTCTTTAACGTTGTCAGGAGCTTAGATGAGAGGATTTGTCCCCTGAGAAACTCTGCTTGAATCTGTAAGTACTCCACTGTGATCTGAGAGTATCTCACCACTTTGTATAACATGACATGAGCCTCTGATGGCATAAAATACTGAAAAACACCCCTCACCTTCCATGGAGAAACACAACACACTTAAAATAAATTAAGTGTGGGCTGAGCACTCTGCCAAGAGACAACATCCCTAATTGGCAGCTGCTGTTACAGCAGAGAAGGTTGATTAGAGATGAGAGAGTAGTAATTCTCCACAGAAAGGAACTGTCTGATATTATTAAAAACTACCTGCTTGTCACAGATGTTCACTCTGCTTATTTTTAGCATGAGTTTGAGTTTGAAAGACTGGAATCCAAATTTATCATTACGCAACACACAAAGAATGTTTTTGGCAGACATTAGTACACTATCAGCAGAAAATGAACTAAAATGCTTGACAAGTTGTAAAAATTCAGAGTAATATATGAAGGTGTTTGTAAGAGAAGCTTTTCTCCCAGTATTTTCTGTTGGAAATGACATTAGCATGCCATAACACTGGAGAAAAATGGGGGAAAAACCTCAGGCAAAAATAAGGAGAAAAAGGATAAGGTGTAAAAATAGAAACAGATATAGTGAAACAAAAGGAAAAACTATCTTTGATAGTAAAAAAAACAGTTGGAAGAAGTTTGCAAACAACATTTAGAACCAGATATACATACTTTTGAGTTGTGCTTCAGGGAAACTCAATATTACTTTTTAAATAAGATAATGTTCATCACTAATGACAGCAAGGCCTGTCTCTCTTCCTCCCATTCCCATGATTACTCTTTCTACAAGTTGGTCATTTTTTAACGTGGCTTGGAAGGCAACATCCCAACAATGTCACTATTTAAAAAATAATTCAAAGAAATCTTCCCTAGTGGCCGTTGACCATAAGTCTAAGACTTGTGTGATTTTGAGTACCTTTTGCTTATAGTGAAGGCACTGCATAATGTGCCAGTGTTCTCTTTCACTGAATTATGTCAGAACCTAAAAAGAAAAATAGTGGGATTTAGAAAGTCTAAGAATAAAGAAAGGGCAATAAAATGGAAACTAAAGGATATCAAAGGATAACAATGGTATTTTAAAGTCTGTGACAGAGCTTTTCTGCAAAAACAGGAGTAAAGAAGAAATACTTTAAAATATTTTCATATAGAACTTATCTTGCATGTGAATATTATCATCTGATGAGCTGCCAAAGTGCTAGAATTTAGACACTTTTCTGTTCCTCTTCGGTGCTTATTTAAAAGTTTCAAATATTTTGAATGGAGGCCTGTCTTAATGCTTCAGACTCCTGATGCTGCCTAGTGTTGAAGCACCTTTTTCTTTGTGTGTCGACTGCGTCTGCTACTCCATCTGCACTCCTCTCAACTTGCAGAGATGAGGAGAAGGAGGTTACTAACAGTAAAGCAAAAAAGTTTCTTTAAGTGGCTTAGTTTTTTATGTACCCCATGACAAACACAAATGCCTACGAATGACAAGTTTCAGATGAGTATCTGGATAGTCAGTAAACCCCTCATGAAAAGCAGAATAAACCAGAGGCTGGTACTTAGCATCAGATTCATTTTTTTTAAGTGTCACAGCCTACTTAGTCCCATTTAGATAATATTTAGCTTTTTCAAAGTTATTGTGACATAGTTAGTGTAAAAACAGTCAGAACCCCCACAGACTTCAAAATCATAACTCGGCAAGATATCTGGAGGAGAGTCTTACGCATTAAAGATGTTTAAGCATGTAGAACCATATGCATATTCTAATTATAGTTAACTTACTTCGAGTTACTTTTGATTTGTATCAATGCCACTAAGAACAGAGATTGGATTGAGGCCATTATCCTTCTCCTTTTGAAGGTGATAGCAAAATTTGTATTGATTTCAAAAGACACAGTATTTTTTTTTTTTTAATAAAGCAAGATAGCCAGAAGTGATAAATACAAATTGTTGACATTAACAAACCAATTGTGAAATACAATTTTTCTATACCAATAAAATTTCACTGATTATAGCTTTGGAAAACCCCACAAGATAAATTTTACTCAATTCAATATTGTTGCAAAGAACAGTCTATTACAGCTAAGAACACAGTTGTTTCTTTGCACCTGTTAAAATAGTACTAGCAAAGTATAATATTGCAGCCATAATAATAATAGGTCTGTATATTTGACACGGGTAAAAAAATCCATATAAAATAAGATGAGAGCTCATGATTCAAGGGTTTTTTTAAAGTATTTTCAATATTGTTCAGGCGTTTATCACAGCAGTAAATAAACCCACTGCTATAAAATGGGAAATTATAAAGTAAGGGTTTTTTTCCTTTCATCTAACTTCATAATCAAGAATAAACAACATAATTAGAGCCCCCAAAGGTTTGCATAACAATATTTCATGAGGGACAGATATGAAGAACACCAAGGACAAGAAACTTATAGGAACGAGTAAGAGAGAAATCAGAATACTACTACTCTCTTGTTTGCATGCTCAGACATTTCGTTTGGAAACCCAAGTGAGAATTTGTGAAAAACTGTGCATATTTGGAGAGAGGGCTTTTGTATATTCCTTTTTAGTTTATTTGAGCATTTAAGCTATATGCATTTTGCTCTCCTTTCTTCTCACTGGAAGTACTTAGTGAAAAAAATACGCTTCATCTATGTAGTTTTCAGTAAGGGAATATATTCAAAAGTCTTTATTATGAAATACTATAGTCATGAAAACATAGCAAATTATGGTCATGAAAAGATCACTAGAAACAACTTGGCTATTTTGCTGAGATTCCAACTTTATTGGTACTTCCATGATCTGTAGCCAGCCAGAGAGCAGCCAGGGCACATTATAGAAATCTGAAAGTTACTTTGTGCTGTAACTTTCTTCCAGACAATTCCTTTTCTTCCACTTGAGCTCAGGGCAGAAAAAAAGGAATAGAAAATTGATGTGATCAGGTGAATCTTTTTCAACGGATAACAGCTTTTCCCTGACAAAAGGCAGTTCTAACACTGACATTCCAGGAGTTTCAACCAAAGTAAAAGGTGAAACAGTAGTTGCTAAAGACACTATTGCAGCTAAATTTCCTCCACCAATTGAGGTTTATCTTGCCTGGTATAATATCAAATTGTGTAATGTCTATGTTCAGTTTGTGAGCCTGATCAGAAGATATAAACTTAAATGGCTTCTTCTAGTTTTAAAGGATGAGTCTGACTGTTACATATTATATCCTATATAGTAAGTGTAGCTATATAAATACAAAAAAAGATACCTATTAAAAGATATATATATAAAAAAGCCATGTATATATTATATGCCATATATAATATATACTATACATATTTTATACTATATAGCTATACTGTACACTATGTATTATATACTATAATTACATACTACTTCATAGTCTATAATAATTATTTACTATTTATTATACATTATAAACTTTTATACATTATATCATAAAGTACATCTGTAGGGTTTCCTAAGTTCCTGAGTTCATGTAGTAAAGCACAAGATTATTGAAAATGATAAACAGTGGTATTATTCAGGACACTATGAAATGCAGAGCTGATTTATTGGAGCATTCAGCATCGAAGATTTTAATTCTGGACTACGTGTTTCCTTTGGTGGCACACCTTTTTTTCCTCTATTTTTTTCCTAAATTGAGCATGTAACACAAAGCAGTCATCCAATAATCATGAACATTGACAATGAGTGGTATGTGCATTCATATTTAAAAAAATGAGTTATCAGAAAGCCTGTTTAACAATGATACTGATTGAAGTTAAAATGTTACTAGAAATTTTAATGGACTTTTTTTTTTAAATGTCTGAAAGTATTTTTACTAGACTGCTATTAAGTGCAGTATTGGATTATTTTGATTAAACTTGTTTAATTTGCAGAAGAGACAAGTGGTAAAATATACAAAATATTTACAGGACTTTGGAGTCTAAGTTCTAGTTTTAAAAGTTATTTTAAAATGTACAGGCCTGAATCTTGTTTACTTTCAACAAGATTTAGACTCTTGAACTTCATGGTTACTCTTAAAAAATTTACCAAATTTCTAAGAACTGAATAGTACAAAACACATAAGTAATAAAAAACCCTACTGTGCCAGTCAAAGTATACTTCTTGTTGGTTTTATTCCTGTTTTCCCACAGTTAAAAAATAATCCCAAAATGACTGACTATGGAAACAAATACTATCTCATCAAATTTGTCTCATTATATGAACAGAAAAGACAAGACATAGGAGAAAGGCAAGATAAAAAGCTTCTATGGAAAAAAAAATTATATATGTTACTTTTGTTATGCATTTATTCTCTTTTCCTTGTATTTCAGTCTTCTTTTTTTAAAAAAAGAATATATACTATTTTCATGCAAATTATGCTGAAGTGATACCTTGAAGAGACATAGGTAACTGCACTTTTTTGAGCTGGGTAGTTATATTAGGGTGCCAGAAGTTATTGCTGAAAGACTAAAAATAAGTGACCTGCAGATTGACCTCAAACACTGTTTCTGCTGTATTGTACTTAATTATGTATATCTTACAGACACGGGATCAAACAGCTAGAATAGTGCCAGAAGGAAGGAGAAACATCTTTCAAGTGGTTCACTTCCGTTATTCAAGGGAAGGTGCTATACATTTTTTGCTGAAAATACAGTGTGTGAGCAACCTCGGCAAAGGAAATCTTAATGACAGGAACATTCAGTGGCGAATCTCACTTATGGCCTCTGCCAAAATTAGAGGGTTAGTCCCTAGGAGGATACCAAACTAGGAAAATTACAGATGGGGTAATCATGAATATAAAGAAGAGACAGTAATAAAGAAACCCCATATTCAGAAGGCTGTCTCTAGGCACTGTCAGGAAGAATATTTTTTGTGTCATTTGTCATAAGCTCTCTGTTGATGCTTAAAGTAAGAGGAACATTTGTCTCATTGTGAACAAATGTACTGGCTTGCATTAATTTTACAAGTCATCTTAGGCCAAAATTAATCTCTAAGAGTTGTAAATTTATTCCTCAGAAGTCCAGAAGTTAATTCAAGGTCCAGACGTAGGGCCTAAGTTTGTCCCTCTATCTGGCTAAAACAGTGCTTCAGCCATTTCAAAGACTTCTGAGTTAACCTTGGAGTATGAGACAGAGAATGAAGAGGGGTTGAGCACTGTATATTATATCATGAGGGGGTGGGGAGAAGCGTATTGGTGTAATATAAATATACCTGCCAGGAACAGGTCCCACAGAATGACAGGAATCCTTTTGTATTAAACAAAAACATCACAAAAACAATGGTTATACTAAAGGCATCACTGAATTTTTATTCCTTGACAAGGAAAAAAAATCACAGTAAAGAAAAACCTAGCAATATTTGACTGGAGGATTTTTATGTTCCCCACCCAGTTCCATTAGTTCCTGTTTTTCCATTCTGGAAAAGGGGACAAAAAAAATTATGCAGTGAAACACAGATGTTTGGCTCAGCTCCACTAGTAAATCCGTCTTCTATTTTACCAAGACTACACCTCCTTAATGAAAGCACAGATCTTAATATTACTAAAAGATTCTCTGTCCTTCTTTTACAATTACAAACCATTATTTTATGTGCATGTAATATATCTAAAGTACCTCTTAACATGTTGAAACCAGAGACTTAAGGATGTCATTCTGCTTTATGAAGACTGGGTGCAAATTGGTCAGATTATTTTAAATCTAAAAAAAATAGATGAAAGATGTGTCAGACTCCAGCCATGTTAAAATAATCTAATTCTTTAGTTAATTTGATTTGCTCACTATTTTAACTAGGCTACTGATTCAAAATTTGTCAGAGTATCAAACTTCTTAGAGCTCTTGCAAGCCTGGTGAGCTTGCCTCCCTAATAGAAAGACCTCAGTGATCAGGCTTAAATTTGAAAGAAAGTTATTCCACATGCTGCTTCTCTTCTGGATATATGGTCTTGTGCCACAGATGTGCAATTTTCATTAGCTTTAATAGAATTTGTTTCTGCCCACCCAGAGAACAATTTACTGCAATGTGTCAGTTAATTTTAGAGAGGATATTTTAGGCTACATGATGACATCGTTATATAGGACTAACATGAAAACGGTTTCAAACTTTTTTCTTTATGTGTAACATTTAAAATTTACATTTACACTACATAGATGAAGCCCAAAATGGGGAATTTCAGAAAAGTAAGACAGCTAATGCAGAATACTGCAACATAGATATGAACAAATGTGTGTAAATTATTATGAATCCACAATTTAAAACAGAAGGGAGAAAAATCATTAGGTTAACAGAGATCACACAGTGGTAAGCATTTATTTATGAGTTAACTACCTGACTCATCTATGGGAGTCCTACAATATTCTGTAGGTGTAATTTCACAAAGTGATTTTTTTCATCTGGCTCTAAAAACCCTGTTGCAGATTACTTCTTTCTCACGTCCATGAAGATAAATCTGGCTACCTTCACAGGAATTCAGAGGCACAATCAGGCCAAAGCTGAAAAGAGTTTTGTGTCCCACCATGCTGCTATTTTCCAAAACTCTCGTGAATTCTTTCTCTAACTACAACATCAAGTCTCTGAAGGAATCAGAAATCAAAAGCTAATCATTATTTCTGAAAGATATAATAACACTAGGGTTATTCTGGCTCCTTGCACCACCACATTGGCCACCCTTGCCCCCAGCAGGTAGAATCTCCTGATTGAAGTAGCATTACTGTAGAAAGTGGTGTGGGTAGTGGTAGTCGGAACAAGGAATTAGATTTGGCTTTTGTTTTTTCAATCCCCTACTGTATTTCTATGATACTTTTGTCAAATTGTTGTTGTATGACCCCATGCTCCCTATAAGTACCTAGTATCTAATGTACATGCGGGTAAGAAACCAGGTAATTTAAAAGCACTCAAAGATGGATACAGTGGTGAAAGAACTGAAAACTTGTTTTGGAAGGCAAGCTCCACCGAAATAATTACATATAAATTCTGGAAAGCAGGGACTATTTGCCTGCTCTTCTGTAGCAACCCCCAGCAGTTTAAGATTGCTGCAGTATTGTTGGGTTCTATAGCATGGGGGAAGGACAGGAACTTTCTCAACATATTTAGAATCTCTTGTTTCAGTGAAACCTTCTGTTATATTATTTTGATAGAGAAACATATTTTTATATAATGCTTTAGGATTTTACCTCAGAAAGCCTAGGTGAAGCTGGTGTGCCTCTTTCCTACAATAAAGGAAGTAAAACACAGATTGCCCTTAAAACTACATAAACTTATAGTGCTCCTGAATGGAATTCTATGTAGTCGTTTACTATCATGATTATTAACAGACTCCAACTATGTGTTTTGCATTGCAATGAAAAATAAATATTAAAAGTGCTACAATATTAATACCCGTCACTTTTAGGCTACAGGTAAAAAACAAGGCAAGAATATTTACATGGGTGAAACAGCTTAAAATACTGCTCACATGCACAATAGCAGCTCATTATGTAGTGCAGCCTGCAGACTGAAAAACAGCAACTGTGCACAAAAATACCAAATGGAATAGAATGTCTTTGCTTCTAAAAGGCAATAAGGGCCATATTCACTATTATTTTACATAAGCTTTAGTTAGATCTGTTAATGTGCTCAGTCGTCTTTGAACAAGTGAAAACAGTTATTTTCTGGTAGTGGTGCTTTAATATCTTTTCATACAAATGTATTTATTTCTTCAAAACATTCAGGAACTAACAAGACCAAACATTTAAGAAAATATTGTCACTAAAATCCTAAGGTAGCTACAGAACCAGACTTGTTTCATTTATGCTTAGAGATGAAGGATGAAATTCATCTACTGGGAAGACCTAAAAAAGCTCAAATACCAGCTGATTTCAAGTGAGGCTCAAATCAGGACTAAACGCAGCCCATATAACATTTAGCCATTATTTTGGCACTCTGCAGAGAGAAAATAGTAACTTTTGTGAACTCATTAAAGTTTCAACCACTATGACTCAGATCTCATTGATTTCACTGAAAGTGGCTGGCTAGGTGCAAAAATGAATCCCTGTTCCCTAAGTTTACATGTGTTTCTGTTGAAAGCTCTGAAACACATATCTCCTTATCTGTAGACCAACATGGGAAAATTTCCTCCTGAGTCACGTCTTTTCCCATTTGTGTACTGGCATATTTAGTAATTCTCTGTGCTTCCTTTCTTATTATTCTCATTCCCTGGAGAATAAGGAAACTCACACCATCAAGCTTCTTTCTCACTACTAATTCTGTACCCCAGCTCAATACAAGGTATTTTACTGGCTTCCGTCAAAGAAAAATGAAAGCTTTCTAGCCACTTCCATTTAAATGCAGAGTTATTTTCATGCAGAACTTTTCCTCAGTAAGAGGAACCACAGATGTAGTGGCTTGTAGCTGTCATTACTGTGTCATAGATATATTATTAGATTGTGCTTTTCAGAAGGCAAATGTAAACTTTCCTAACTTACCTTTACTTATTTTGAAAACCATAAAGAAAACCTACCATTACATAAAATCATATCAACAGAAGTTTATTTTCTTTTGTGTCTCCTAGCCACAATAAAATTGTATTTCCTTGTTTCATGTTGCTGCTGTGAGACTCTCTTTCACATTTAATTACTTTAAAACTCTTCATTTATCTTTGGAATAGTATTCAGTGGCATGCTGGATTTACAATAAATCATTCTTATTCTCCTTATATATAGATTGCTAATGGATATGTATATATTGGGCTTTTAGTCTTTTGTTCAGGACTCTCTTCTGGCCAGTATCACCAAAATATTTAGTCAAAATATTGGGCAGCACAAGAAGCATAAAGCGTGTTTAGTTTTCACATCCATCCAAAGTATTACTGAGGAATGAAAGAAAATGGAAGGAGATTTACAATCTTGTGGTTTTATTGCATGACAGAAGTCCCCAGGACAGATGAGAGACTGGAAAATGTAGGCCTGTTTTCTGTATTTGATGGAAACATATACAGTGAGATTTCTCTGGGCTGCCAAGGGAATGATACACAGTTAGAACGTGAATTTCTCCACACTATAACAAAATAAACATTGCTTTTAAATAGTAAGTAGGATTCTATTCCATTTCATGTGTTTATGATGTATTTGTTAGTTATGAAGCAAGGGCATAGCAAAACTTCAATAAACCTTAATCAGCTTTACTAAATAATTTTTTTTAGATGTATTTAAAATTGCAAGAAATACCAATCAAACATGAAGCAGACTGTGGAAATCTATTTTGTATGAAGTGGAAGTACTTTGGGGCTGGGACAAAGTCAAAGAAATACTGTTCATCTTGTTAATAAATTATGGGGTGAATAAGTATTCCTGTATTTACATTTTTTTTCTTTCTTACGTATGCAAAAATATGCTACCTTATCTATTCTAACGTATCTTCTGGACTTCCACATGCAGAAAGAAAGTTGGAAACATGTCAGAAAAGTAAATGGTAATTCATATTTTTATCTCAAGCTGCTTCATTATGCTGTCTCAGTTTGAGTTTCTTGCTAACGTTTTCAAAGAACTTTACCAAGAAAGTCTGCCCCATATAACATGCAGCAAGCATAACTGGAATCAACGTAACGACACAAATGTAGTTAGAAAATATTAGACATACACAATGTGTTCAATCTTCGTGTCTCCTAGTGTAACTGCAACTGATAGGACAATCCAAACAGAGTTCCTTGAATACCATTAAATTCAAAAGAGCTCTCAGAATTCTCACAGGTCTCAGCTCCACTCACTCTATGAAGCACACAGTTTCAGAGTTTAACTAACTGCACAACCTGTTCAACTTACTTAATATTGTAGCAAAATTTAGGATAAAAAAATTAGAAAAGCTCTAAGCTAACATAGCCTAGAAAGTTCAGACCTTATTTTGATGTACAGCCGTTCTCAAATCAAGCACCCAGACTAAAAATATAGGATTGCAACTGCTATCTCAATCTAATTTCTGAGCTTATCTTAATTAGACGAAAAAAAGGAAAGAAAAAGCAGAATGAAAAATTTGCATATGTGAGAGCCTATCCCAATACCCAAAAGCTATAGGAACAAATTACAAGTTCTCAAGAACTAGAGCTATTGCAAAGTTCACTGCTATTTAGATCCCAGGTGCTAATTAACTAATCAAAGGCTTTCAAGTAGATCAAGCCAATCAGGGAAGGATCTCAATAAGGGACTTCCAGATACAGTTATAATGCCAGAAGCAGAGTTAGAACCCCTTTATCATGTAAGGAGAAGCTGGTGGGGTAAGTGAACACATAGTTTGGTGAAGATTTGTTGATGGTTGTGAGGACTGATGTAGGTTTCTTTTTCTTTCATTCGTAGGTGACACTAAAACAAGAGGCTGACTTGATCTAGTGTATGTAGAAACTAGTACCAGGAGTCTCCCTTTCATGTCAGAACAAAGATACGAAGGTAGAATTATAAAAAGAAGGTAAGGGCTACTGAGATTGTTGTTTCAATTACCATATGCATAATTATCTTCCATCTGGGTAAGTGATATATACACATATGCGTATAGTTCAAACAAACTTGAAGTGTTCAAAAAGATTTTTAGTCCTCTAGGCATGATTGGTTGTCCTAAGAGACCTGAGGGGAAAGAAAATTTTTCTCTTACAAGAAAACACCTCTGTATCTCTGAGGATGTTGGTTGATAGCAGAAATCTCTAATTATTGAGAGTATAGCTCTGAAAGAGGAAGCTATAGAATCAGGTACATAAACAGCTGATCTTGCGACCTTAGTGAATGTAAAGAACAACTTAACTACAAAATGCGTAAGTACTGAATTTACTTCTATGTAGATCCAAGCAGAAATTTTCAGCTGGGCATCGTGTAGATGACAATGATGTAGTGAACGGCAGGAGCAGAATTGCAGTATGAAAATTATGATTCCTAGGAGAAAAGCTGAGAACAAGTGCTTTCTTTGAAGTTATTCCAGTACCAACCCAGTCCACAAACTTACTTCACATGTGTTTCACTACAGCTACAGGGTTACTGGCTTTTCTTGTTTAATAAATTTAGGTTTTGACATGTCTCCAGTTACGTCTCTGCTGATCAGTGCATTGCTCTCACTTTACAGCAGTTATTCTTTGCATCTCAATTTATGACCTGCAAGTAAGCAAGGAATCTGGGAAGATCATCTTTTCAGCTATGTCCTGACTATAGATCCAGAGTTCATTTCCTTTTCCTAGAACTCTGATGTTCAGACAAGTTTCTGTGAAGCTTGCTGAAACCCAAAGGCTTTGAGGGAGCCCTGGACCATGCCTGTGGTTCCTTAACCAGGAATGCATGGTACTGTGGTGGGTTCTGGTCGACCTGAAACTCTTAATGTAAGGATGACTTAATACGATAAAGGACTCTTCAGGTTTTATAATTCGCCTTGGTGTTTAAGTCCAAAACAAAAATCCATAACCTAATGGTATGTGTCTGTTTTAGAAGGATTTTCTTTTACAGAATTTGAGCTTAGTTTCAGGAAGTGTCTCACACTTCCACAATCAGTGCTGCACTGCTCAGGAGCATTCCTGCACTGCACTGTAACGCTTCTGCGGATGTAAGTGATAAATGGCCAGTGGATTTTATATGGATAAATAGAAACTGTTAGATCCACCACAGCATGAATGATTAGTGGGAACTGTAAGGACTGGAAGAGAAATAAACAGTTGTAAAGAATCTACAGGATCAGTTTACAAGGCACTAAGCACCATATAATGAGTTTCAATTTGAACAGGACTCTACCTTGTTAGAACTTATAATTTGAGGATTTTCTGATATTCAGATTAAATTACAATAGCTAAAAGCAGTGTGCAGGGCTGTTAAAGCTACTCAGTTATAAAGCCAGGGGATTTGATAATGTATACAATTTTTCCCTTGAGGTCAAAAATGTAATTATGAAAAAGTTCTGAACTGAAGAATAGTTTTGTCATCTGTTTTCATGAGAGATAAAAGATCACTTTAAGGTGAAGAGGTTATAGATAAGAAAGAAAATTAAATTTAAAAAAAGCCAACATGACCAACAGTACAGCTGCTGAAGAATAGTAAGAACAAAATTAAATATTATAATTAGAAGGGGAAATCATTCTACTTTTACTAGACATATGCTATTAAAATATTTAATTCATCTCCTGATTAATTCACTGGTTGATGTGAAGATTATTATAGAGGTGATAAATCAGTAGATTAATATGTATTCAGCAGGGATACATGAGGTAAGACTGAATGAAACTCCCTAGTTCTATAGGAGACCAGATAGCCCCTTTTCACTATATTGGGTCTAGAACAATATATCTTCTTTTTATATGTGGTTCTAAATTATTGTACTGTCTTAATTACTCCAGATCAGGGGAATATAATGATTTGAAACAGGCTTCTGCTGCAAGTAGTTTTGGCTATTATTCTAAATATTTCTTCCTGAATTTTCTGAAGAAATTTTTAGGTATACTTTGGTAAATTAATTCTTCTTAATTCTCTAATTAAAGGTGTTACTGTCCCTAACCTTTCCTCAGCAGATCACATTCCCTTATATCGGGAGAAAAATATATCCTTCAGACTTGTCACATATTTGTTTTACTCCATTCATTCCATTCAGCTGTATTAAATGGCCTCAAACTTTGGAGTTGTAGTTTGTTGCAAAGTTTTCTATGACAAGTCTCTCTTACAGGAACCTGGGAAAATAACTCAATATTCAAATAATACCTTTAGCATTCTTCATTGTTATATTAGGAGGCCTTGCAAATTGGAACCTTTAAGATGAATAAGGGTATGTGGAACATCTGGGAGACAAAAAAAAAAAAACAACCAACAAACAATCATTTAGAGGTAGAAAAGAGATTTTTTTTTTTTTTTAAAGAAAAAAATTCCCACAGATAATAAATAACCAGGTAGTGAAGAAACACAGACTGGAAATAGCATATTCAAATTTAATCCGTATCCGAACAGGAACATTTTTTCTTATCCTTAGGAGTTTTCACTTACACTGATATGTTTTGATGGAATTATGTTTTAAAGCAGAACAGAGAAAATTTTGCTTTCAGTGCCTCTACTTTCTTCATTAAGTAACATAAGAATCTATATCATGTGGCCAGAATCAGGCACATGGTTATGATACTCCCTATACTGAAATTAAAGTGTGACTTTTAAGTTTGGTAAATTACAAAACTGTACTACTTCAGGAGAAGGGTAAGAAAAATTGTTTATCAGGTAGGCACAGACTCTCCTTAGGTAAAAAACAAATTGCAAAGGTCCTGCCAACCTCTAATTGCCTTGGTGTGAACTAGAGAAGATCCAGATCTATAACTAAGCCATTTTACTCACTAGTTAACTATAATTAGAGTTAACGTAAGAAAGGTGTTTTAAATTAAGGTAGCATAGTAATGCATTATGTCTGTCCACACCTTGAAGGATGTATGTAATTACAGTGAATCAGAGAAGGATTAACATCTAGTGGATTTTTGTTGCTCTAGCTGTCAGTTTTGATTGAGTCTACACTGGTGAGTAATCTAAGACGAGCCAATGCACCATTTCTAAAATGGCATTTATGATCTATATTATGGATCGCTGTTGCAGTACTAAGTGTTCAGGAGAGAAATTAAGTACTTGAAGTTTGACTATCTGGAAATGGGGCAGAGAAGGAATCCCCAATAAACCTGACCAAATAAAAACCACAGATGATGCAGTCCCATATTTCAGGGGACAGTCAGTTCACTAAGCCGCGTGCTTGACACATACTCAACAAAAAGATTCTTCCTGCACTTCTAGATAGTGTCATGATTCCTTTCTCACAGTCATCACTTCAGACTATTTGCTACTCCAAGAGTAGAATAATGAGAAGGTAAAAAAACATGTAGAAGAAAAAAGGTGCAGAAACAAATTCAATAAAGGGAACATGAGAATAAGAAGATATTTGAAGTCAATGTCCAGGAATGGATGAAGGGAAGAGAGATAAAAAGTCAGATTAAAAGACACTACTGGCTTTTAGCATGGCTGCCCCAAAACCAGTGTGATAAGTCCCTGTTAACGTTCCTTCAGAGTTTATCAAATTATTTCTTTTGGCTGAAATGGGGATAGGAGGAGAAGGAATGGACCTGAGAGTAATGACAAAGGATCTAGGTGTTTTCTATGCCAAACTACTTAATGAACTGGCAGTAAAATCATGGTTCCACTAGTAATTGTTTTAAGTACTACTATTCAAACAATAGTGGTATCATGCAACAAGTGCTGAATTTATTTTGGGGATATACAAGACAAGGAATGAAAATGTAAAGTATTTACCAAGGATAATTCATAGCAGAGTAGCATCCTGATCATTTCTTCTTCTGGAAAAATCTGATTTGTTGCATTTTATTTGTCTAAAACTGTATTTTATCTGAATCTCAAGCATTGCATACTCGAAAGTTTGAAAATTAGACTGGAGATAATGAGGTTCAGCTGAGACTTTGAAGAGAGGAGACAGAAGTCAGCTGGCTGTATTGAAAGCTGAGTAATGTGTAAAGAGAAATTAACAGACCATTTCCTTAATGATCTAGTGTAGGATGATTGCTATTGAACAGATTCATTAGCAAAGTTGGTAAAAGCAGGAAAAGTATGTTAACTAATTTTACCATTGACATAAAGTTGGAAGACATCATTAGTACTGAAGAGTTAGAATATTTGATAGGAAGATGATGACTAAGGAATAAAGAAATAGGAATAGGATTAAAATAATCATATCAAAGTCAAGGTCTGAGCTGACAGTAATAGATGAGCCACTCTTTTATTAGCAGCTCCAGCCTAGTATTGGCTTTGAGTTCACTGACTAAGACAGAAGGAGGAATTTGCTGTCTATTAACCACTGAGTTAATAGACAATTAACAATTGTCTATTGCTCTGTAGCAATGCAACAAGACTGAAGATTGCAGATCCCTCTCAAAACACTTCATGTGAGCCCTTTTCATCTGAGATGGGGGAGTATCAACAGTCTTATAGATGGCTCTAGACTTTCTAGTATACTGTCCATAGTTATGTAGAGGAAAGGGGGGGGAAGAAATCTTGTTAGCCTCCCTTACAAAAAGAGTCAAAGACTTGGCTTTTTAAGCCAAGTAAACAAAAACCTGAAAGGACAAAAAAGTTGTGCACTGTAAATAACAATTGTTCACTGACTATCAAAGACAGAATATTCTGATAGTTCAGGCCAGTGACACTGGCTGTAGCAAAAACAGAAAATGGCATGACATTATGCCATGCATAATTCTGTGTTTTGATCAAGTATGTATGCCACTTTTTTTTGCTTGCAGTTCCACAGAGTTTTTTAATTCATCAGGGAAAAGAGGAGTGTACAAGAAGAACTACTTTAACTAAATTCTGGCACAAGAATAAGTAGGTATAAACTGACCATAAATAAAGTGATTCTTGAAAATTAGAAGGAGGTTTTTAATCACCAAAGGGCTGATTCTGTAATAGTGTTTAAATGGCCACACTGAAGCAGAAAACGTCTTTCACTGAAAGGTAGAACTTTAAAAAGATTCAACAGTGCATTTGCTTGCCATATCAGGGACTAAATAAGCTTCCTAGTTTTGTACTGTAATGAATGCTTACGTACAGCTGGAATTACTTCAACAGTTTTCTGTTTTCCTAAACTCTGACACTGAACTGAGATCCTAAGGATTTAGACGATGTGTGTGCATAATTGCATACAGTCTGGTGCCTTGTGTAATGTGTACCACAAAAGCCATGTCACAGTGGTCACTCACTGTTTCCAGTGCTGATTTGATGCTCTTCTCCTTTCCACTGAAACGGTACACTGGAATTGTAGGCATATGGCACGCATACTCGATCGAAATCTGAATACTAATGAGGTCAGAATTGCACATTGTTATCTGCAATTTACCCTCTGAGACACTGATGTTTCCCTTTTTCATTTCCATGACAATATCTGTAAAAGGAATAGAAAATGGTACAAAGTTAAGCTGTTGAAAGAGAGTTTTAATAAATATAGAAGATGGTCTGATGATAACTTTTGATTAGATATTTGCTAAAAACTAAAAGGGGTCATCAGTATTGCATTTGTCAATTCATTGAGATGTCATTGTACTAGCTATATTCCTTTTGCTGATATCATTAAAACCAATTCTGCAAATGAAAGTAGTTAGGCTGAGAAAAGGCTTTTTCTGCTCGTATCTTCTACGGTACAGTCATGATGACTTTCATACTCTTGACAGACTATCCTTAACAGTTTTCTTAATGTAGAAGTATAGGATTATAAATACCTGAGAAATAAAGAAAAGAAAAAAGCTATTTCTTGTACAATATCTGGATACTTTTTTAATGGGGGGGGGGGGGGGGGAAGTTTTATTGTTTGGTTTTTTCCTCTACATATAATAATAAAATTACATGTAGTCTGAATCATGGCATCCTTATTAGAATATTTCCAAAGCAGAAACGGAAACACAAAAGGTTTAGCAATGCAAAATTTTTGTAGAGTTCAGCAGGATTTGTGTTCTTTCTTCTGTAGGAATGAGATTAAGCCCCAGAAATGGTGCATACATATATCCGTGTTGTGGAGAAATTCCAAAATCCAGAATGACTCAGTCAGAGGTCATTTGTTAGTTCAGTTTTCCACAGTGCCCTTCTCTATTCACCACTTCTTACTTTTTCACCAGGCTCTAGAATGAGGAGAGAGGAATTTTTAATTCCATAACCTAGACATGAAGTCATTTAGATAATTAATATTACTTTTTCACCAGGCTCTAGAATGAGGAGAGAGGAATTTTTAATTCCATAACCTAGACATGAAGTCATTTAGATAATTAATATTTGCACATGTATTACTTACAGATTGTCTTATAAATCTTGCTGCTTCTTGTGGAAGGATAACTTTAGTCCAGAGTTCCCATCTCCTTCTAAGCCCTACTGTTACAGTTTGATTCTTTTTAAGG
This sequence comes from Aptenodytes patagonicus, assembly GCF_965638725.1. Taxonomy (NCBI): domain Eukaryota; kingdom Metazoa; phylum Chordata; class Aves; order Sphenisciformes; family Spheniscidae; genus Aptenodytes; species Aptenodytes patagonicus. The sequence goes on along the minus strand of NC_134952.1, from coordinate 35,600,930 downwards.
GTTTTCTGAAGGTAAAAGTCACATTAAGAGTGTACGTTGCACAAAAATGTAGTAATCCTATTACTATTAGTACTTTCAAAGCTAGGGAAGTCTTGCATCATCTTCTTCAAATTGTGAAGATCAAAAACCACATGGAAGATTATGGAAAACAAATGGCAAGTGAGCAGATGAAAGCAGGAGGGAGTTTTCTTCCTTTCTATGATTCCTGGACAAGTGTCTGTCTAATTTTCTGCTTCTTCATGTAGAAACCTAATACATCCCATAGGAACTTAGGAGTTTTATGAATCAGGAGGAGGTGTTTTTTAAAGATGACTTTAACTGCATGTTTACATGTACAGGCTTTTCAGGAACAACACTGAATGCTAGTAGTTTTTGCAGTTTAAAGTAAGATAACTGGGGAAAGCAGACTGATAATAATGTAACCCAATTGCATGTTAACACAAAATTGTGTGCAGCAGTATAGATTTTCAAATAACAGTGAACATATAATGATCCTCTTCAAAAAAAACACTCCTCTGGTAGGGGATAGAGCAGATGCCAGATTGAGCACAGAAGCAAAAAGAAAAAAAAAATCCATTGATTACTGCAACTGATCCTGACATCGTTTTATATACAGAGCTCTCCATGGCTTTGTAATAGTTCTTATCCACAGTTGCTGCATTGCTAAACTTGGCACTGAGCCCCATATCTGCAGATCCCAGAACGTTAAATATTTAGGTTAAAGTAAGCAAAGAAAAGAAAAGCTAGTCAAACAAATCTTGCATTCACTTGGATGAATACACTGACCGTTTGTCAGTATAGTAAACACATTGTGTTCAGCAGCATCATAGAATTAGAGTAGCATTTTACTGATCCCTTTAACTGGTCTTTGCTCAGTGACAGAAAGACACCTGAACAAACATTTTTGCCAGTTATAGTATTACGTGATAGATAAGGCAAAATAAGATAGTTATTTACTTACTGATAAGGGATTTTTAAAAAGAGACAAGATAATAGCCGCAGGTATGATTTGGTAAGAAAAGGTCGTGAAGAATTCAGTGTTTGGGGAAAATTTATAAAAGCACTGAGGAAAACTGTACTTGGGACAGCTAAGGGTGTTGGCTTCAGAAGAAAGCACAGTGGTGCACAGGGGCTGTGTGAACTCTTCGAACCTGTGCTTACGACAGTCGGTGCCATACAGGAGAGCCCTTGTGATCCCATGAATACCATTTCCCAGAAGGATCCTGACAAAAATTGGAGGCTGCCTAGTTGAACAGGCAGATGATGTAGCCATAAAATGTGTTAATAAGTAATTAGCAATTTTTTAGCATTCTGCTAGGATGACAAGATCTCTAAGGGTAAATTATTATGGGATTACAGATCCAGAATATTTGAGAAGGGACTTGAAAAAATTCTTATGGTGATTCTTTAAGAAAAGTTGAAGCTGGTGATGAGTTAACATGTAAGTGGAAATAATAAGTGACATTGTCTTATTGTACCGTGTTTTCAGCTTTATAGGTATTGTGCAAAGTTAAATGACTTTTCAGTTGTGTAATAAAATAAAGATATCTTATTGAATCATTTGGAGAAGAGGTGCTCAGATTTGCAATGGTATTGAGTTCTTATCAAGGAAGTAGACACAAATAACTTGAATTGCAATATTGCAATATCACATGTTGTGAAATTACTTCTGCTGGGCTTATTAATGAGAGTCTTAGTTCCTCCTTCTTAAAATGTGTGAATTAAAGATCTGTTTTCTTTCCATCTAAAATCTCCCAAAACATAAGAAAAGTAAAAACAAATCTCAGGTGACAATAAAGCTCATTCTATTTTCTGATATATACAGTATTTCTTGTGCTTCAGAAAGGACTGCTGCATTGTAAAATGTACTCTTTGACCCATAAAATACCCATGGGACTGATTAAGTAACAGGAACACATTGAGAAGCAGATGAAAGGTGTATATGTGGAGAGTGGGAAAGAAACAATGTATATGGAAGTACAAAAGAAATCCTTATTCACCACTTTCGGGTATCATGATGAAATACCTTGTACAGAGTCCTTGCGATTAGCCAGGATCAAGCTGGCTGTAGGAGCAAAGCAGCATATCTATGTATGTGTGGTCCTGTGTCTAAGTAAATTAACCTCACTGAAAGCATGTTTATTAGTTCAGTTTTACAGAGTCTAACAAACCTGACAACAGAGTGTTCCCAATTCAAACCAGTACCTCTGCACAGCACCGCACGCAACAGTGGGAAGACAGCAGGTCCATGGATGGTGGGCTGAATGCCTCTGCACTACTTCTACTGTACAAAACACTTGTATAGCCTGTGTCATTGTTTATATCGATGTCATTCCTTTGATTTTGTTAAATGCAGATAAATTGCAGAAGGATGCAGGGGAATGAAATCATAGCTATCTAGAAAGAGATATTTCTATAGACAGCAAAATGATGGAATTGGGGGCAAGGCAACAAAATGAGACTAAAAATAGAGTGTAATTTGAAAGAGATTTCAGTGAAAAAAACCCCGAAATTTTGATAACAGGAAAATGTTCAGAAACTAATTTTGATTTCATTGAACTGTTTTTCTTCCCCCCAAAATCACATCAAAAAGAAACAATTTCAAGTTAAATACTCTAGAAGTGTATTTGAAATAACTTTTATGAAATTTCCCTTAATACAGAAAAAGCTCAAAATTCAGCAATTTAACAATAAGTTAATTGAAAATCTAACAAAAATTCACTTTCCGTTCCACCTAAATATGGTTTCTGATAACATCAGCAACCATAATATTTGTTTAGCCCTATTTAGGATTCATTTATGTGAGCTAAAGGCAAATCATTTAATCTTTTTTGTTTGCAGCTGCACATTAGAAATATTACTTCTGAATTCCACAGGGTTATTCAGAATGTGGACATCGGTGAATGCTCGGCAATGGTAGCAAGGTATGAGGAACTGTGAATCAGCGGGGAGTAACCCAATCTAAAAATGGCATTCTATGTGATAATGTAAAGAAGATAATTAAGTTTTCAACAATCATAAATGTAATCATGCTGATCTTTTATGTCCTGTTTAGATTGCCAATTATTTGAGAGGTATCTTCATTCCTCTAAATATTGCAAATCATGATAAAATGCTTCTTAATGGGAAACAAAGTAATCCTTTGAAAGAAGGTATTAAGCAGCCCAACCAGCAACATGACATGTAGCAAACTGCTACTGGATCATATATGGGCAATAATGCAAAATGAACTCACGGGATAAGACCCTGGGTACTTCTGGGAGCACTGTGATTTAGCATTTGACAGGCACGTACTATGCTGTTTGCAGACTTTGGCAATGCTTTTACGACATGTCATGCCAATAAAGCTACAATGCTAATGAACTTGTCTGAACATGATAACACCTATCACTTTGTACACTATTGTGCTAATTTATGCTGACCATTTTATTTGCTTTTCTCTGGGGTGAAGAGAGAACACCACCTTCAGCCACTAGCCCTAGCTGACTGTCCATAACAACTCATGAGTGTTTACTGGACAAACCTCAGTCAAGTGGCAACCTATCAGCTGGGAGAAAAATGTTCATTTCATATGAAATACTCATTTTCTCTTTGCCATTCCTCTCTTCTTCTATCGTCCTCCTTATTATAGTTATCTTAAGAGTGAATCATAATTCCAAACTGTTACCATACCTTATCTGTTTTCTAGACAGGAAATCCCGATTTCATAGGCCCAATACTGCTTTTATGAGCCTAGAGATTGCCTTATCAAACTTCATGAAGAGTAAGTCAATAAAGAGAGGAGGTCAATAAATATACCTATGACCTTCATTGACACATTTTTGTTGCGTCTTAAAATTTGATACTGAAACCACAGATATTGTTCAGGCTCACAAAATGTGTACTCACCTCTGAGCTTCCATTATATACTTGCTAACAGTCTTTAACAATACTATATAGCCTTAACTAAATCCTGATGTTTTTAAAGTTCCCACTGGCACAATCTAACCTTTCTATTGCCTTTTCTGCTTAATTTAGGGATAGTTTCTGTCTTTAAATTGGTTTCAGAATGATGAAATAATGCAAAAAGTCTTGTACTTGGAAAGAAAAAAACATCTTCCCAATAAACTGCAGTTTTATGCTCATTTGTTCTAAACTTAAATGTTCCTGTTATGAGCCAAATGACACAAAAGGACACATAAATGTGTAAAAAATATGGATTATATCATAGTATGTGAATCTCCTTTTTATTTTAATCTTGTTATTATATCTGAAAAAGCTCTATTTATTAAACTTGAGCCTGGTTTTGGTATACTCAATGTTAATTTACTCATTTCATGTTTGTATATAGTCGCTACCTCTTGTGGAAAACTGTGTGTAAGTGTGTAAGAAAAAATTGTAATACTTTAAAGTAAAACAAGAAAACCACTTTTGCCAAAGGGTCTGTGGGTATGAGTCATGCAAGCAGCTCTAAAGGTCTGTTGCCTGCAAGGGTAAGAATTTCTGAACTATCCTGACTGGAATGTTATTTATATAAGTTCAATGATACACGTAGATTTTGTCTTCTAATCAATGAGACTTACTGGCCTTGAAACACAATGATACTTATAATCATTAACAATACAAATTCCAACCATATCTAGTGAGAGGAGAGTGATACCCAGGCATTCGGAAAAGACTGATTCAATGCCCTGTCCTGGTTTCAGCTGGGATAGAGTTTATTTTCCTCCTAGTAGCTGGTACAGTGCTGTGTTTTGGATTTAGGATGAGAACAATGTTGATAACACATTGATATTTTAGTTGATGCTCGGTAGTGCTTACACTAGACAAGGACTTTTCAGCTTCCCATGCTCTACCAACTGAGAAGGCTGGAGGTGCACAAGAAACTGGGAGGAGGCACAGCCAGGACAGCTGACCCAAACTGGCCAAAAGGATATTCCATACTATGGGATGTCATGCTCAGTACATAAACTGGGGAAAGCTGGCCGGGGGGGCTACTGCTCGGGGACTGGCTGGGCATCAGTCAGTGGGTGGTGAGCAACTGCATTGTGCATCACTTGCTTTGTATATTCTATTATTATTTTTTTATTGTTATAATATTTCAATTATTAAACTGTTTTTATCTCAACCTACGAGTTTTCTCACTTTTACTCTTCTGATTCTCTCCCCCATTCCACTGGGCGGGGGGACGACACGAGTGAGCAGCTGTGTGGTGCTCAGTTGCCGGCTGAGGTTAAACCACAACATGCCCATGTATCTATTTCTTGAGACGTAGTATGAGTCAGCTGCAGTGGTCTGTTCATAGTCGCATCAAGGAACACTGAGGCAATCAAGTCCTACCAATCACAGGGAATCATGAGGCTGACAGTTACTCCAGAAGGTTTGCATATCTGTTTTGTCCATCCCCAGGAAAAAAAAAAAAAAACACAGAAACCATGTCTCAGTAACGTGATATGACTCAAATAGGAAAAAAATCTGCCTCAGAAGTAATAATATGCCATAGGACAAGAGCTCTGATATCATTCCCCTGCTACTGATCTCTTCATCCAATAAAACCAGGAAAAGAATAAAAGAAAACATGCTATTATAGTTATGAAATTTAGTTAGTCATGTTATCTTTGGATGATGTCTCTGACTTTCCATAAGATGTGCTTGAGTGTCCACACTGGCTCTTTTTGCATCGAGCAGAATTAGAATGTACTGTTGTGATGAACTGACAATATTAGAGACTAGCAAGAGCATTGATTGAAGAATAATAAATGAAATTCCAGAAAGGGTTCCAAAGGACATTGATATATACAGCTGTAACATTAAACCTGGCTATCTCTTTCACTGCTACCACATGCCACAGGTGTGGAATAGGTAAAATTATGTAGTGAGGGAGTGATGACAGGTCTGTATCCATACATCATTCCTGTTGAATTGCATATGTGCACCTTTTATTTATTTAGGTATTTTTGTTATTACTCTTGGATGTGTTTCAGCAAGTTAGAATTTCTAATTGACTTAATGGAAACATTCTGAAAAAAAAATCTGTTCTGAGAACATTTTGCTTATGCATTTGACATTTGCCTGTTTTTCTTCTTATTAGGAGTATTTGCATGAAAAACAGAGAATACAGAAGTTCATTCGGTTCCAAGATCTATTTCCCACCTGAAGTCAGAATCAATTCCATATTAACTAATTGAACTTCAATGGATTTTAAGTAGATTTTATAATTACAGAAATACTCTGCTTGATGCAGGAGAGAAGAAGGTGAAACTGGCTTAAAGCCAGTTTAGCACTCTCCTGTTCGTAGGCTAAATCCCAGTACAAGTTAAAATAGCCTCAGGCTTTCTGTAACTTGCACCAGATGGTAGATCCCCTTAGAGGCAATTACATTGGCAGGGATGGCTGGAGCATGGTATGCTCCAAGTATAGTCCTTCCTGCCCCACTACATTTCCAATAAGCATTTCCTTAGCCAGGTTGCTGCAATGACAGCTTTACATTGCTCAGAGATTTCTCCCATGTGGGATAAATCCCCAGTTAGTCAGAACAGGTTTAATTCTGCTTAGAACTGCTAAAGCAATACACAGCCAACTTGGCTTAGACTAGTGATTGGCCCCATAGCCATAGCTAATGAATAAGCAATAGTCCAGTTCTGTATGACATTAGTTTTGTGGTTTTTTTTAAAAATGATTCTATTTTTTCTCCACCCTTGTAACAGTTCATACCTACAGATTTTCTGTATGGAAAAATGATTTCTGGTACCTATCCTAAATCGCTTTTCCTTTAATTGCCATTCACACCCACTTGTCCAATTAGCACGGTTATGCTGGAAAAAAACAAGTCCCCCTCCTGAAACTTCAGGTTGGCATTCAATACAACATTTCAACAGCCTGCGTTCTCAGGCCTTATGGATCTAAGCTCTCAGCCTGTCCTCATAGCTCATAACCTTTAATCCTGACATCAATCTCAGTGCTCAGTTCAATTACTATAGTGTTGTGTTCTGAAAACTGGCAGAGGCTCAAGGGAAGTTTGTGAAAACTTGCAAGTTTCTCACTCATTTTCATTAGAAAACTGGTAAGACATAAATTTCCTTCAGATGTTCTCCAGAATTCCTCCTACTCATCAGTGAGGTATTGAATAACATCTTTAGTCAGTGTGGTTGAAAAATCACAGAAAACTGCTCTGATTGTGTTACTGATTTCTACAGGTCGGCACAAGCCCTGAATGCATTTTTTAATTCCTTTCAGGAGTGCCTGGTGATTTTTTTACTTTAATCTAGTGTCTGGTGTGAATGTAGGGCTCCAACAGTAAAAGTCTTAGAAGGGTGCTCACCAGAGCCTCCATTTTGTGCATTGCAGGTTCACAGTCTGTTTCCAGACCAGAAGATTGTACTGCAATAGTTATTTCTACATAGCAGCCCTTTCAGAAAACAAAAAATGCAAGCTGAGGTGCTTTTATGCCTGAGATGAGATGAAAAAAACTGAGAAAAGTTTTGCAATATTTCTTTAAGATCTCATTTCCCCTGAGAATTGCTCCATAACCATTGATAAAATATACCTTCTCCTTAGCATCCAAATATTGTTTCCTGAGCTTTAGAGCTTAGAAGACCAAAACCAGAAGGGTGATTCACAGAGTGAAAATCTCATCTGAACTGACATGGATGGGGTTAAAACCACACTTTTATTTTAGGAAGTAGTCCCCCCGCTACCTGTAGCTTACCAGCAACAGCAGCGATACCTGATGATAGGCCATCTACACAGTTTGAGTCCTGGAGAAAGCAAGGTGCCCCAGTTTCTGAAACAGAGCCTATGCATCACCTTCATAAATGTCTTCAGAAAAATAAATTACTTGTCCAGCCTGAAGGTTTCAAATTGCTTTTTGTGACTGAGGTCTCTAAGAAGCTGACAGAGAAAGCATATTTTCTGGAAACTGGGGCTTTTTTCTCTGTCTTACCTCAGCAAGGTACCTAGGTTTGATCTCTGTAGACTTTTTTGCTTTTGTCCATTAAGAGATACAGCTTGGCATTGATCGGAGGCTTTATTTCCCTATACACTTTCCTAGCCTTATAGTATAATCCTACAGTATTTCAAGAAAACGCATCAGACAACTTGTTTGTATTCCACTGTTTCCTGGCCTCCCTGATACATTCTGTACAGCACAAACTTCGTTAACATCCTGAGTCTGCACCTCATCATGAAACACCGATTTCGTCATTTCTTTATATTTGCTATGTTATACACTCAGCAGTGACATGCACTAGTGAAGCCAGTGTTGCCTCAGTTTCACTTTTGGACAACACCAGCAGAGTTACAGTTTTCTGTCATTTGCAGATCAAGCAAAGAATACTAAAATGTATAATTTGCCAAATACACAAATTGAATATTTTACTTCCAAAATCTATTTTTTCAAAAAATAATGGCAACAGTTATTGTAAACACTTACATCACTTACTACTGTCTTTTACTTGGTTTCATGATGAAAATCTAAAAAAAAACCCCAAGCCTGCAGACAAGTAAATAATTTCAACTAGGACTGTCTAACTGTAAAAAGAAATTAAATAAACAAGTTAATATTGCTAGTGTAATGTTTTCTGAATGGTAACAAGTAGGTGAAGTAACCCACACAGTTTCTGGAAAACCACACTATATGAAGGATATACATACGTTACAACAACACTTTTTTTTCTTTCTTTTTTTTTTTCTCTCTGAAAGTTAAGATCTATGGGATCTTATGTATCATTCTCAGTTTATTAGTCTATAACTTTATGATATTTTAGCAGCTTGGCAAACTGGAATGCAATAATGTTGTAAATTGTATTGACAGCCTTTTCATTCCTAAGCCTCATTTTTATTGTACCTGTATCTTGTACAAATTGGCACACAAGATCCTATTAGATTAGACAGCTAGATTGTTTGACATACAAAAAAAAATTAAATGTCACTGTATTTTGATGAAGGTCAATCAATACCAGTTTGCTAGAAAATTCCTAGTATGTACTTCTCAGATTTCAGCCCTTTATGTCCTTTTTTTGAAGGGAAAAAAAAAATTGAGGACCAAATTTAAAAATAACTTGAAACCAGGGTGTTTGTTACAATTTTGACACCCATTAGAGGCCTGTAGAGTGATTAATTCATCCTATACAGTATTATATAAACCTCTTGGTCATTAACTATCATAAACATTTTTCAGGGACCAAATACATTCTTGTCATTAAACCTTTAAATCATAATACTATAAGGGAGACATGGTTTTGTGACATAACTGTTGGTCACTGGTAGTGAGCTGATGATCACTGTTTGGGAACCACCATTCTATGACATATGCTATTTTATTATTCACAAACAGTAACAAATTTCATGGTCTGCATGACTAAGATAAATCTAAGCTCATTAAATATTTTAAATCAAAATATGGCATTAGCAAGCATAAATAAAAGCCTTGTAGTTTTTATTTATTACATTACCTTGATCCCTGTTTTCTATTACTGTGATCCTTTCCTGTTAAGGTGAAATCCTTAAGAACAGTGAACACCTAAATGTAGAGTTCTTCCTGTGCAAAGGTTGATAGGTTTTCATATCGAGGGTTAGCAGGGGTCTTGCTTTTTTTTTTTCTTTTGAAAAACAATCTCGCATGATAGACACGTCAATGAAAAGGGCTTTTCTTAACTGGGAATTTTACTTTCCAATTACAAAGAAAGTGGTATTTCAAGGTCATGGAGAAAGGATACAGTAGTATAACACAGGTGGACTGGATACAGGGTAACTCGTACAAGGTAAATATGAATTTTTATTTCTGTAACTAACAATTGGTTGTCTATTTGCAAGCTCCATATGTAATAATAAGCATTTGCAAGTGTAGTAACACTTGCCGTAAATCTCCCATTTACACTCTTTGTTCTGTCTCCTAGAGAACCCATTTTTAAGAAAAACTGTTGAAAAAATAATCAGATATTTTATGTTGAATCTAAATGAACATTTTTACACTCTTACAAAGGTGTTCGCACTGGTTTTTTTTTTTCCTTGATACCAGGTTTTAGAAACATAGGTTTTAAGACAAAATAAGCATGACTTGTACAAGTTAAAGGAATCTTAGACATGAAGAATAATAATTTCACAGTCTGCTGGAGCACTTTTTTTTCAATTTCACATTTAAGTGAAGAGAGTATCTTTCTCTGAGAAAGAAGCTACTTAGACATGGTGAACATATACACTCTGACTGGAGTAGAGGAAACTTGAATTACCTTTTACCTCTTTAGATTTAGCATGGGATGGACATTTTTCTGGGATACTAAATTCTATTCACTTACCTTCCCATTAATCTATACTGAGGAAGGAAGACATTTCTAGGGTGAAGTCACCAAGGTAGTCAGGCTTCCTTCCACTTCTGATAGAAAGACAAAAGTGGGAGGGGATGGAAGGAGTGCAGGGAACTGCTGGACAACTGTCTTAGGACACAAGATGTCAGGAGACCTGATTTCTTGAATTTGTGTTCTTTTCTCTTTGTGGAGAGGCTTTTCTTTTTAGTATCGCTTTCTTAGTCTTCTGCTTAGTTCTTCCACAGTAAACACCCCCTTCTGGCTCCCTGTGATCACCTTAATCTTTCCCTTCCCTGCTCATATCAATATTATAGCTTTTTATCCTTCATCCTGCTTTTCTTTTAACCCAAAACCTTCATCTTTAGAAGATATACCCAGAACATAAAACTTGCACCACAAAGAGTATTAGTCCCGGTTTATATTCTGACTCATCCTGATTACCTGACTTCCTTTTCTCTCCTTTGAAGACCACTTTTCTCCTGCTATACAATTTCTACAATGCTTATTTGTGCATGAAATTCTCTAAAATATTTTTTCCAATTCTGTCTTCTTGTTGAAAGGGAAAAAGATGAAGTGGATCAATGCTGAAGAGTTGTGATAGTATCTCAGCATCAATAGATATGCATTTTCTTTCTCAGCCATAGAGCAGAACTATACAAACTTTTTTTTTTCGCATAACCCACTTAAATATCAAATCATGTTATAAGCCACACAGCAAATTGTACTAGGATGCATTTACCACACCTGCATTTAGTGACAACAGAGTACAGTCGACCACAAACCAGCCTAATTCCACCTAAAAGCACATTTTTGCACTGTGGTTTTCAAAGAGAATCAGGTGCTTTCTGCTCTGATTCTCAAGTGATATGCTGCTTAGGATCAATATTTGTCTCATTAGTGACAAGTTTAGAAATTGCGAGAACCTGGCCTTCTGTAGGTTCTTGCAGACCTATCAAATTGCTTCACAAACCATGCATATCCTCCCCTACTCCAAAGCTATATTTCAAAAGCAAAATGAGGTGTAAAGTTAAAGAGAGCAAATGAGCAAGCAAGCAGGAAGTGGATGTTATGAAGGAAAAATGGCACGATGATCGGAGTGCAACAGTACACACAAATATTTACATAAATTTTCTTCAAATCTGACAAAGTGCATGTACAATTGTTTTTGTATTTAACTGGTTGACTGCATTTACAAGTATTTCCCACACCATTACATGAATTATTTGGCTATTATAAAAAAATCCCATTCCTGGTGTGTAAAGCAGCATGTGGAGGTGAAAAAAAGGAAGTTTGCACCGATGTGCAGAGCTCGTGGTTAAGAATCAGCAGTTCCTGTGCATAATGACTTATACTGGATGGTGAGGCAGTGAGAGAATACTCAGTTAAGAAGGATTTTTGAGATTAGGCCTTTCTGCAACCCCTTGCCCAACAGGCAGGAGAATGTTGTCTAAAAACAATAGCTAGAAAAAGAATTATTTAGAAAGTATAACCATTTTGGCAGTATAAATATTCAAAATTCATCTTATTAATGGCAACACATTAAGTTTCTTAATCTGTGAGCAAATGGCCAGTTCAGGCAAACTAGTTTACAACAGCGACCTCTTGGACTAGTGTCAGCCTGTTGGGGAACGCCTTCAGTTCCCTCAGTCTTTCTTCCCTCCTCTGCCAAGATTTCCTTGATTTAAGAATGTCAAAAATTCCAAATCCTGTTGATTTCTCTATGTTTGAATATCTCTTCCTTCCTATTGAAATAGCTATATTAACTTACTTATCTGTTTAGCTGGTAAATTTTTGTTGTTGTTGCATCATCTTTTCTACTAGACTTCAGGAGAAAAGAAGGTTCACACACGAAATAAATTTGCTCTGTCACTCTCAGGCAAAAGATCTCAAAACTCTCTGCAACCTTATTCTCTTACAAATTCATCTTTGCTCTTTGCATTTGTCTTTTTCTGGCCCACAAAGAAGGATGTAGCTGTGGGTGTGACTGCTTCAAATTAAGAGACCTGGTGTCTCATACATAGCTGGCTGTATTTTCGCTGAACTCTCCCTATAGTCATCACAGAACTATTTAATATATCATCGTCCTAGAACTATTCACTCCATCAGTGGAGCTTGCAGAGTGATTCAACTCACCCTCAAATACATTTCAACTTCCACAATACAGTTCAGTTCTCTAATGACATGCATCTTCTGTCATCCCGTGAACAGTTAACATCAGTGAGGACAATCTGCATCAGATGCAGGGAGTTTACGTTGATGGAAATGCAATGAATCTCAGGTCAGCCTGCTCACCTATTATATCTCACCTATTGCTAACTTGCTTACTAAGGGTGGAGTAGGATAAAAGGAGACACTTCCTCTCCTAAGGAACAGTTAATCCAAGGAAACTCTATAGTATTGTTAACTTCCAAAACCTAATGACTTTTAAGCTTAGGATGTAGGCAATGCTAGGATGTAGCAACAATGGAGGACACTCAGTTTATCACACAGAGAATTACATAAAGTCCTACTGCACCACAAGATTGTTTACCTAGGGAACAGGTTTTGCATGGTTGCATATGATTCAGGGAGCTCCTGGCACTGTAAAAAAGAGGTGAGCGTGTCCAAACTAAGACAACAGCAAAGAGAAACAGAGGTTCATGGGTGGGACCTACAGGGACACTGTACATGCTGGATCACAGAAAGCCACCTGGTTCATAAACTTTTGCTAAAGAACAGCTATTACCAATATCAGAGAGAATACAGAGCTAGACGGACTTTTGGTGTGATCATGTAGGACATCTCTTATGTGCTTATGGTTACCTGAGATGCTTGGATGTATCTTGGCCTCCACCTGCCAGTCTATAAGGGTTCCCATACATCCTGTAGAAGTCCTGAAGATATTAGGGTTCTCAAAGCGACACTACACCACTCATGTAGTGAATTCAGACAACTAAATTTAGCCTTTGCTGGCTGAGTAGCTCTGGAGACTTCAGTGACTGTAATTAGCTATATAACCAGGACTCAACTGGTTGCTTGAACAGAGGTGTCTAGTGCCATTTGAGATGCCCTAGACAATTCCAGTTCTTGTGTTTATGACATAGGTTTGATGTCATGTCATATCTGACAGCTCTGTGTAGAGGGGTTAATACCCTAGTGCATCTCAAATGTCATGGGATGTTTAGTTATAAGCCAACTGGATCAAGATCTCACTGAGAATAAAGAGATTTAAATAAGATGAGGTAAATAAGCACAGATGCTGAGAACTAGGTTTGCTCAAAAATGGATGGCTGCTGCTATTTCAGATATTCTAGACTATCTGAAATATATTTATAGGACAGGCAGATTTAATAAATCTTGTTAAGAAACTTGTGCTCTTCTTTACCAGTAGTTGGTAGTTAGGTGTGATACCCTAGAGCATCTCAAAAAGTGCTGGAGGCCTGACTTTGTGCAATCTATTGAACCTTTGAACTATGTAGATAAATAAATTCAGGTTTCTCCCACCCTAGATACTCAAGTCCTCCTTACTTAGACAAATTTTTTTCTACATACAAAAATGCTGAATTAATTTTAAGGTTTTAAGACATAAAACCTCTTTTATGCATAACAAATTTCAGTGGGGAAGCACCTCTGGAGAAATAATTATCTTTAACTTAAAACTGTAACCAACACCTACAGAGAGTCCTGATATAAAGTGTACATGTGCATTTACACGTGTGTGTGAGAGGATTATTTTAAGTTAGCATATACACATGAACAGTAGACTTCAAACATATTTTCAGAAAGGAGCAGAATGAGACACCAGTTTCATAGGACATCATCATATTTATGCTGATTGAAATCTCTTCTGTAGCTACTATCCAGGATAAATAAGGGCTGTAAATTCAGATCCTTATTAAACTAGTCATTGCTAGTGATTTTTTTTTTTTTTTGTTCCATTGGTCTCAACAGTTATAACTTAAGTGTAAACAGAGACTTTGTGGGATACCTAATCTGACTATAATATTAGCATAAAAGGATATATTTGTAAGGGCAAGCTGCAAAAAGAATGGAGGAGGTTTTACCTTATTTGTGGGGGGTGCCTACATCCATTCTGAGGTCTGGAGTGATTCCAGGAGGAAATAATCTGGACTAAGAAACAAGAAGCTAAGTAGCATCTCTTCAGAGAATAAAGAGGAGGATGCAAGGAACATCCAGATCAAAACCCAAACAAGTCAACAATGAAACTTGTTTGTAAAAAAAAAAAAAACAAATACGGTAGTGAGATGTTTAAAGAGAAGGATACTCTTCAAAATACACAAATGATGTTTCTGTTCAGCATTGGGGTGTCCTTATTTGATGCAAATACCTGCATTTGGTCACTATATTTCAAGAAAGTGCAAAGAAAATGAAAATGCAGGAAGTGATCAGGGATAAGACATGATTTAAAAGGAAAGACTGAAATAATTGGAGTTGTTTAGCCTGAAGAAAAAACAGGGAAGGAGGAAGGGAGTGATGCCATAACAGCCTTCAGATACATAAATTTTTTTTGCGAAAGTAAAAGGAACAGTCTGGTTTCTGTGCCTAAAATCAACCTAACAAGAAGTTATAGACCTAAACACAAGCAAGTGAGATTTCACGTAAATATTTGGGAGAAAAGTCTTGATTGTAAGCATAGTGAACCAATAGGAATAAATTGCCCAGGAAAGTTACAGATTTTCTGTCATTGCAGAAATACCAGAGCAGTTAGGCAAATGTCTGTCAAATGACCTGAAGTACAGGGATGGACTAGAAAACCTTTCATGCT
Organism: Aptenodytes patagonicus; assembly: GCF_965638725.1. Lineage (NCBI taxonomy): Eukaryota > Metazoa > Chordata > Aves > Sphenisciformes > Spheniscidae > Aptenodytes > Aptenodytes patagonicus. Next base: position 35,585,882 of record NC_134952.1, on the reverse strand, counting down.
CCCTATCAACCCCATTCTTCAATATGTAGGTTTGAGAAATACTCAATTTTAATAAATAGATTGAGTAGAATTTAAGTAAAAAAAAATGGTATGACTTGGCACTGCTGGCTATTGGAAAAATTAGACACTAAATCTTTACCTCATTAGTCATTGTTTTATCACCATCTTACCTTTCAAGGTATTAACCATGATGTTACACAAAATGCTACAATGTTGAGATAGCATGAGGTTCCTTGTGATCTCCAAACTCCATTGTTTGGCAGCTCACACTTGATATTTTAAGAGTAAATTCTCGCCCTTAAATCTCTCAATATCCACAAACTCCTTCCATTTTTTTTTGCTATAAACAGTGTCAGTATCAAAAAATGCCATTAATTATACAAAAATCTTGGGTTTAGAATGTGCATATTAGTTACTGATTTAATAATCAGTGACAAAGTGACATTTGCTGCTTTGCTTAATTTCATGTTTTTATAATGTGTTCTTCAGTCTCATCCATTTTTTAATGTCAGTTTTCTATATATATTAAATAATTCATGTACACTAATTTTCCACAAGTTTAATTTCAACCTTTAGTCTTTAGTTTTGTCTCTGATAATAGAACACCATATGAAGAAAAAAACCCAGATTTTTCTCCCAGCCTATGATAGAATACCTAAATAATGGAGGATAGTGGTATGGCATATCTATACTATGCTTTACACAATACATTTGCAATTTAGGGTTGCATCTTCTCTAAAATTCCTTTTCCTCTAGGCTTAAGCTAGACTTATTAATACTTTAATGTAGAGATTGTGCAGGTGTGAGGCTTAATTACAAAATATGTTGGTTCTGATTGAATAAATTGCATGACTAAATCCAACTTTGGATACAGAACAGTGCAAGTTATATTAAAAAGTCATTATATTTTGAAAGTTGGAGCAAGACACCATAGCTAAAAGGCAATTGGATTAAATTAGCTATGAGATTATAAGACTTTAAGCAGGATTTAGTAAGTGAATATTAACATGTGCATTTTACTATAACCCTTTCCTCTCTTTTTTCATTTCTTACTTACTTTAGATGTCAATGAAATAAGACACATAAAAGACTCCCACACCAATTTGCACCATTGCACTTTGGCTGTGCACAAGCTCATAAAATTCTTCTCCTGTGTCTCAGAGACTGGTGAGTCAAAGCTGAAGCCATCGTGTGGGCTACAATAAACTCTTTGTTCTTCTAACTTGTTTTCATCAATGATGTTTTGTTTCCTACAGCTGTGTGTCACAGAAAATATGCAGCTGTCTTGTACAGAGCTCCAAGTATTACTAATCTAAATGGTTAGCACTATCTTCAAGGCATCATAAGAACAATCAATGAAGCCCAGTGAGTTCTGTCTTTTATAAACAAGTGTTTAATACTTCAAGATTACTGAATGAGACTGTGCAAGGCTATGAATAATTGTACCTGAGGGCTTATACAATTTTAAAGACAGAGAAATGTGTATGCTATCACAATATCTGCTATCTTCAGATACCTCTCAGCTCTACTGCGAGCCTTTCATGAATATTCTACAGTGCAAGTCTTGTTTTCTATTGCTCTGTGTAAAATCTTTTGATTCGCTGTGCTTCCTTTCGTGCTGATAAAGCGTTATGAGTCCATGAAAAACTTCCCAAGCAACTAACATAATGTGCCCAATGCCAGTGAAGCTCTAAGCAAGCATATCCCTTTTGCTGAATGCAAAAAGGGAGATATCAGTAACAGCATTATAAACTACACATTTTTAACAAAAATAATACAATAGCAATGCATCAACCTAGCAGGAATTGCAAATATATCATTGGAGTTAGGAACTCAGAGCCATGCACAGAAGATTAAATTTATTCATACTGTTCTTTTCCTGTCTTTTTTATTCATTATGTATCACCAAAATGACATGCGACGTCTCAGTCATATTTCTGGTATATGTCTGCCAATTTTTTTAGGCAAATCCTTCAGACTTTACTTAGATAAGAACTTCTGTTGAAGTAAAAGTGAGCATTTACCTGAGTAAAACCTTCTACACTTGCTCTTATTAGACACTTTGCAGCTGTCCTTAGAGACATAGCTCGTTACCTGACAGATCACTTGAAGCGATTCTACAGATGTGTGAGCAGACATGAAAAACATCATCCAATATGCATACGAGCCCCCTGTAGATACTGGCACCATCAGCCACTGGGACACATCATGTCAGTACCTCGCATAGTTTATTTATGATACCTTCCATTAACACTGCTGGATCAGATTTGTTTAAATAACTTCTAGTTTGCATGCATGCAATATTTGTGAGTAGACTTCTGTAAATGCATATGTTCTGGGTTCCTCAAAAATTCAGCTGATTCACTCTAGCCTTAAGACTTGATTTATTGTTCACATAAGTGCTTTTGTACATGTATATGTGAATGTTGTGTGCCTATGTATGAGACACCTAGGCAAATCTTCCCTAAGGAATCCTTTACACACTGCTGGTACAGATCATAGTAAAATTACATATTATAATGTATCTTGAATGATGTTTAAGACCATGTTGTAACAGCTGGTGAAAGTCAATGCTACTGTAATGACTAAAATGGAGGTACTCTGATTTACAGAAGATCTAGTTATTGTCAATTTGTTGGCTGTATTCAACATGTGGAAGTCCTTTTAAAACAATATTAACATAAATAAGAACAGATATGTACCCTAGATTGCTCCTTCTCTAATTCACTAAGATTCAAGAAGAGGTAAGAACTCTAGCTTAGAAAAGGAAAAGTTTAAGTAACTAAAAGCTGAACCATCACCAGTATCTTCATATGGAAAACTAAAACTTAGGATTCTCTACCTGTCTGGTTTTCTTTGAATTATATACTGCTGTCCACACATTCAGTTGGGATGTAAACAGAAGAGATCATGGTGTGTAGTGAAGGTTCTTATTGCATGGAATGAACTACAAAGTAATCAATTGATTTGTTTTATGATCTATCAATTTTTGAACATTTACGATTTTCAACAACAAAATGTGGGATTCAGATAACCAAAAGAGTAACACCCCTTCCAAAAGGGCTATATTCAAAAGATAGGCAGTCTCTGAATTCTGAGAGATGCTCCAGTGATTGTTCATCTCCACCCTTGCAGAAAGTCACTGCAGAATCCTGGATGGCTGTGACCTATGGGAGACAGATTGATCCATTCAGAGAAGTGACCCCCCCACCTGAAAAAATCAGGTCTGACTGAGTGGTAAAGAGCTCAATTATTGTAATCAGCGAATGGCCGTTTTTTAACTCCAATCCCTGCTCATCTGCAAAAACAATCCTGTCTCTGGAGCACTGTTTTTCTGCTAGATCACAGGGATGAAATATCAAACTAGAAAAATCAATGTTCTTTCCTCATTTCATACATGCTTCAGACCCTGCGTTTCATTCTTTCTGTCCAGAGAAGGAAAGAGAGAAAGCATCTGGCTCTAGACCAAGTTTCCTCTGCCATAGGACCTCTGGATATTCTTCTTCAGAAAAGCTTCTTTTTAATGTGAGTCTGGATAAACAATCAGGAACCCCAGAAGAGAGCCAGTCTGTAGTACTCTTTTCTTCAGTCTCAGTTGTGTTATCAAGGTACACTTGGGTGGAAATAGGGTGTAAATGCTCACTGACTCAGTTCTGCGTTATTTTGGTAGTACGTGTAAACTTCAATCCCCAGCTAAGAAACAACCACATTCAGCGGGATATTGAAATTCATGACAGACTAACAAAAGAACTGAGCAATGTTGATCTCAGCCTGTGCCTTGGTAGTTTACTGTTTTATTACTGTTTATAGATTTCATTGCAGTTTTGCTCAAAGGCTCCTTTACAGAACCAAACCCTATTTTGTCTGACTCTGTGAGAACACCACAATATATATACCTAAAAAAACCCACAGAACTATCAACGTGATGGCCATCACTTATTTGTTATTTCCATAGTGCTTGGTTGTAAAATAGTCTATCCCCAGCTTCCCCTTTTCCTAACCTTTCTTATTCTCCTTCAGCACAATATCTCCCAAAGTATATTTAACAATCTCCCTGTGCTCCCAGATCACTTATTACTGCCAGCTTGGATGAATTCATCACTATGTCCCTCTGGTTTTACTTATTTGGAACTATAGATAGATAGATATACAGAGAGAGAGAGAGAACATCTTAGATTTTACACTAGATTTGATGACGCTTTTAATAAGGTCCGTTAACAGAGTTCAATAGCAAGATAGACCGCTTTTTATTTTCCATACGTATTTTCTATACTATGTGGAATTATAGATGCTAAAAACAACTTGATATCAAACCATAGTCCATACAGGTAGAAAGGCAAAGTCAAAGCTCAAAGTAGAAGGGCTGGTAGGAAAAACATTAAATTTTTGCTTGTTAATTCTAACATTTGTACTCCTAGTCTCTAAAATAAAAAGTAGGTCAAAACACAAATGTGTACAGCCATGATAATCTTATACTTGACAGCAGGCCAATCTTATTCAAAACAAGTCCTTTAAGGGGTATTTCTAACCAAAGGGGTCTTGGTCTTAAATCTATGATTAACAGCAATATGTAATTTTTTTTCCTCTATACGAAAGGAACACAAACTCATATTGAAGATAAATCTACTAATACATGTTGACTGCATAAGACTAGCTTTATAGCCCATATAAATTAGTACATCAGACACACCTAGTTGAACTTTCTGAATAGGAGACAGAATCCAAACAACACCAAAAGCATATCAGTTAATGAAATGTCAAAACAAAACTGTCTGAAGAGAAATACAGGACTTTGAAAGGCACATCCAGACATTAAATTAGAAAAAAAGCATTATTTTTGTTGTAAAGAATTATTTTTATTCCTGTCTTTTAATCCTTTCTTTGTGAAAATGTCAAATAGCAATAAAGACTAGAAATTGAACAAATCACAGAAATTTCAGAAGTTTTCCCCAGAATTGCTCTACAGGTTTTTGGTGATTTCATAGAATCATAGAATCATAGAATCATAGAATCATTGAGGTTGGAAAAGACCTGTAAGATCATCGAGTCCAACCATCGACCCAACACCACCATGCCCACTAAACCATGTCCCTAAGTGCCTCATCTACGCGTCTTCTAAATACTTCCAGGGATGGGGACTCAACCACTTCCCTGGGCAGCCTGTTCCAATGTTTAACCACTCTTTCAGTAAAGACATTTTTCCTCACATCCAGTCTAAACCTCCCCTGGCGCAACTTGAGGCCATTTCCTCTCGTCCTATCGCTAGTTACTTGGGAGAAGAGACTGACACCCACCTCGCTACAACCTCCTTTCAGGGAGTTGTAGAGCACGATGAGGTCTCCCCTGACCCTCATTTTCTCCAGGCTAAACAGTCCCAGTTCCCTCAGCCGCTCCTCAGAAGACTTGTTCTCCAGACCCTTCACCAGCCTCGTTGCCCTTCTCTGGACACGCTCCAGCACCTCAACGTCCTTCTTGTAGTGAGGGGCCCAAAACTGAACACAGTATTCGAGGTGCGGCCTCACCAGTGCCGAGTACAGGGGCACGATCACTTCCCTGCTCCTGCTGGCCACACTATTTCTGATACAGGCCAGGATGCCATTGGCCTTCTTGGCCGCTTGCGAACACTGCCGGCTCATGTTCAGCCAGCTGTCGACCAGCACCCCCAGGTCCTTTTCCACCAGGCAGCTTTCCAGCCACTCTTCCCCAAGCCTGTAGCGCTGCATGGGGTTGTTGTGGCCGAAGTGCAGGACCCGGCACTTGGCCTTGTTGAACCTCATACAGTTGGCCTGGGCCCATTGATCCAGCCTGCCCAGGTCCCTCTGCAGAGCCTTCCTACCCTCGAGCAGATCAACACTCCCGCCCAACTTGGTGTTGTCTGCAAACTTACTGAGGGTGCACTCAATCCCCTCATCCAGATCATCGATAAAGATATTGAACAATACCAGCCCCAAAACTGAGCCCTGGGGAACACCGCTCGTGACCGGCCGCCAACTGGATTGAACTCCATTCACCACAACTCTCTGGGCCCGGCTGTCCAGCCAGTTTTTGACCCGGCAAAGAGTACACCTGTCTAAGCCGTGAGCCGCCAGCTTCTCTAGGAGAATGCTGTGGGAGACAGTGTCAAAGGCCTTACTGAAGTCCAGGTAGACCACATCCACAGCCTTTCCCTCATCCACTAGGCGGGTCACCTGGTCATAGAAGGAGATCAGGTTGGTCAAGCAGGACCTGCCTCTCATGAACCCGTGCTGGCTGGGCCGGATCCCCTGGTTGTCCCGCTCATGCCTTGTGAGCGCCCTCAAGATGAACCGCTCCATAATCTTCCCTGGCACCGAGCTCAGGCTGACAGGCCTGTAGTTCCCCGGATCCTCCTTCCGGCCCTTCTTGTAGATGGGGGTCACATTGGCAAGCCTCCAGTCGTCCGGGACCTCCCCCGTTAACCAGGACTGCTGATAAATGATGGAGAGCGGCTTGGCGAGCACCTCCGCCAGCTCCCTCAGCACTCTCGGGTGGATCCCATCCGGCCCCATAGACTTGTGAGTGATTTGGTTGGCTATTACAGTGTATGATGTAATATACAATATCAAACACAAAAAAGTTATATACAACTAATGGCTGAGCACTATCACTCAGATATAGCTAGGATTTAGGTATACTGGGTCGACCATAGAATCTAGTAAGAAGAGTATTGTGTGACTGTATGTGTCCGATATCTGTGCTGCACTGAAACTGTTCCACCTCTTTCTCGCTCTTGGCTCTGATGAGAAACTCATATCACACAGAGCGAAAGCTCTTTTCCAAATTTCTTGAGATTATCTGGAAAAAAGCTTCAGCTCAGAGAAATATCTTTATAAATAACAACTGCTTACTTCCCAAGCAATGGTCATTTTATTAAATCCAGCTCCTCCATTTCAGAATTCATTTCTGTGCAATTCAAGAACTTCTACCACTGCCACGACTGTCATCCAATGTATATTTTTCTGAACTTAATGTCTGCTTTAAAACAAATTAGAACTCCAACTAATACTAATTCTAGGTATGGGTATATGAAATCTGTTAGGGTGGACTCACAATAAAATAGTAATAATAATGATGATGATAATAATAATAATAAAAGACAAGGATCACTTAACTGTGTATGACATTCTAAAAGTAGCTTATGAAAACCTGCTGAGTAAGCTCAATTGGTCAATAGGGACCAAGTTCCAGAATACTAAAACTCAGCTCACTTCTCTGATCGCAGGAGTGAATTTTCCTGTTTATTTCAGTGACAACTCTCTATATTCAATTATCTATGCATTTAATAATTTATTCATGTATGTAGTTTATATTTTCAGAATGTTTTGGAAAAAAAAGCAGACATTACAGAGAATTACGTGCAACATGCAAATAATTTCAATTTTCTTTTCAGACCGAATCTGCCAGACAGATGGCCATGGAAACAGTATCATTGACTAAAAATCAGATACTCAAATGATACAGAAAGAGAAGCAAACAAATTACCATTGTCAAAAAGGGGCTCAGGAACATTTCATACACCAACAGCCACAAGGTCAAGAATGAACCTGTAAGTGCAGGTAAGCAATACTGATGTTTTGGTTTGTTTTTTTTACAATGATTTCCAGCAAGAACAAGAAATCATTCCAATTCATATTTGGTTACTATTTTCTGAAATGCTCAGACGCTGCAGTCAACAAGAGTTCTATCACTACCTTCCAAAGCAGGGGATTACAAGCACTGTAATCCTTAGCTCTTGCAGGGGGCAACCCCCCCCGCCAGCACCCCCCCTAAAACCCATCACCAAAAAAACAGAACGGTGATGGGAAATCATAAAATTAAGGAAAATGAATCCATGATTACTGATGACACTCAGCCAAATCTGTTCTTGTAAGTGACTTGAAGTCTCACTGCATTTCTTGAGGGGAGGGGTGCTCAAGGAATGATTAAGCTTTAGGGAGATGCTCTCCAGAGCTGCTGCAGGTATGCAACGTGAGGCTACACACTGTGAGTCTGCCTTGTGATTCACAGAGGGTGAGCTGCAGTGAAGGTAGAGGTACTGGACTTTTTAGGCCAGTGTGTTAGCCCAAAGAGTTTGTGGGGACTTTTGGTTCATGACAAACAGGAGGTGGCGTAAGCACTGCCCTGTACGCAGATGCCAGTCACAACCTGCACCTCTCTTCTGGGAGCCAAGCCACCAGGAGAAAGACATAATAAATGAAAAGATTGAAGAAAAGAAAGCAAACATATTTCAGGAAGTATCAAGCAGATAAGGAGACATCTGCCCTTGAAGGACCTGGGTAAGTTCTTCCTGTGCCTACACGCACAGAGCTCCTCAGCAATTTCTGACCCACAGAGCTGTGAGGCAGCATGCATTCAGCCAGTTTCAGTATGTCCAAGCCACACCAGGTCTTCCTGCTTGAATGTAAAAAGTTAAAAACAAGTTTAAGAGAGGTATAGAAATATCAAAGTCATTACTAATCAAATGAGTCCTTCAAACCAACGCTATTCCTGCCAGCTGTTGAATATTAAATGAGACAAAACACAGACATGACTGAGAGCCTGAAGCCTTGCCCTTCTAATCACTGCCTGGAGGAAGAGAGTTTCTGGCCACTGAAGTAGTCAACCAGTACCTGACAAGATATTCATTAAAATAGAACGGTCTATTAATATCTCTCCTTGTTTCAAGGTTACCATATAAATCAAATTACAAAACCTGAGACCTTTAGGAAGATGAGTAGAGCAATTTGATCCAGAAAAATGGCAAGTTGTAAGAATTGCTCACAAAAAAAAACCCCAAAACCCTAAAATATAACAATAATCACCACATAAGTGACATGGCTGAAGTCCAGGAAGGTTCAACAATGAAGTTTTAATAAACTGTTACTAAATGTCTCTAAAAACAAAGACTGTTCTTAGATGATACTGCCCATTTCTCTTAAAGGAAAAATGTTCTTGAGAAATGTATAGCAGGAAAATACTAGTAAGTGACAACAAGTATAAATCTACCATGAACTTTGAAGAGAAACTGTGTTCCACAGAACAAGCCAGTCCTCACAGCTTTTGTTGTCCTACAGCCTTTCTGTCCTACACAGAATTTTGTTGTTCTTTTCACAATAACTAAATTTGTTTTCTTCAGTGGGTCCTAGTAGCTGAAGTGTGTTACAGTCCTGTAGTGCAAAAGTGAAAGACATTTATGCCGACATTTGTGGCCAAAAGCTACATTAAATATGGTCAATTACTTTCATTCAGCATGAAAAAGAGAGAATAGCAAGCCAGTTTTCTGTAGAACAATGAAGCTCTTGTGCCTACAGGCTACATGGAGCATATATTGCAGCAGAGTGAGAAAACTGGACTTTAAAAAGTACATTTATTTTCTCAAAACACCTGACAATTACCTGTAATCCAACTACTTTGCTAAAAATTGAGTTGATGACAGCCTTAAAATTATTATTATTTTTCAGTGCCATAGATATGTCTGGTTACAACTATTATTAACAAGCCCACTAATGTGTTTATAACTTAAATAGCATTGGTTGGTGCTGAATGCTATTTTACACAGCTGGACAAAACTTGTAGTAAACCTCAAGGACTTCAGACTGCATAAATAATATTCAGTAGATGTTCTGTAAGCTGCATTTTTTTCCAGTTGTTTTTGTCTGACTTTGTGAAATACATCTTCCAAGGCAGCTACCTTAGCTTTGAGCTTCTACACAGATAGTAAACCTCTGTTCTGACTAGGGCTATATGATCTCACCTGAGGTTATGTCACCAGCATCTTTCATCGCAGATCCAAGGTGGGGCAATATATGTTCTATCTCAACACTGAAACAATGAGAGTTGGTTGAATATCAAATCAATCATTTACTTGAGCTACTTTGTTTAAATATCAATGCTTGTAGGTGAACTTTTTCAGAGTTTGCTTGAGCTATGCATGTCTTTTGGATGTGAAAAATTGTTCTGGAAAACAGGCAACAAATGTCTCATTCATGAGAATACAGGCTTTTTTTTTTTTTTTTTCCTTTCTGGTAGGCCAATTATATCCCAAATATTCTGAAATGCATATAAAGTAACAAGGACAAAGTTTAGCCAGACTTGAAGCTTTAACACTATAGATTAAGTGTAGGTAAAGGTGAAGAGGGTTGTTTGTAGATTATCCAAGACAGCATGTCAGGACTAGGGACTGAAAGAAAGCCTGTGCAGCACTGAGAGAAAAGAAAGAAGTTTTGTAATTTTGGGACTACTAAGGGCTATATATCATCAATGTCTATGGTGAACATAACTAGATGGAGTAGCGGCTTGTCAGATAAATGTATGCAATAAATGATACTACGAGGTCATGAAAGAGTCATCTAGGTTTAGCACCTACTGCGGATATAGCAAAGAAGCTCTAATCAAGATCAAGTCAAACTATATTAACTCTTTACTAGCCAGTAAGTAAAATTACTCTCCTACAATCCTTCTAAATATGTTTAATGTTGATGTAAACAAGTCATAGGCTACAAGATAAACAATTTTTCAGAAGGGCTAGGATGTGATCTAAATATTTATCCAAAATACGCACATGAAGGGATACTACATATTACTAAGTATATAATATATATATTTTGCAGATGAGCTAAATATTTTTGCCTTTTCTTAAAACCACAAAAAGACACATAAAGTTAGCTGATTTTGACTTGTATGAGAAAACTGTTTACTCTAGAGTCTAGGCAACTTAACCAAGCCTAAAATCTGAATCCAATTTAAAAAGCAAATAGCAGACCAAATATATCATTAGCTGAGGAAGCATTCTAGCTGCTCAACCAAGTCAAAAAATAACCTCCTAAAACTTGAAACAAAAACATATTAACATAGGAGTGTTATACAGAAAACATCCATTACACAGATCATACCAAATAAACCATTATACAGTTGTCAGAGGTCCCAGTTTGCATAGCTAAATTAAAGGAGGGATTTAAAAATGCTGAAAACCTGTTCCAACTAGTCTGATTCAGACAGATTAAATCAGATGCAAACAGCTTTTCATACCATTTGCAAGCAAAACTTATGGTAGCCAATTATATTTCAAAGTGCTATAAAATATATATGATGAGACTGAAATATCAGCATTTCCAGACTATTTCCTTAATGTTCTTATAAATGTTTTCTAAGCAATCTCACAAACAACCAGGACATTGAAAGGACAATTAAGTGTTCTATATTTAAAATAAAAATAAACAAAATCTTTCTCTCAACCTGTAAACACAAAACCCCTTCATTGTGACTTCGTATCTTATAAAAGTCTGGTCTTTTTAGAACAAGTGTTTTTGGTTTTGTTTTTTTTTTCCAGAGTAAGTCTATTATCTTACACATAGATTGAATGCTACAGCCATTAGGTTGTAGAATAGTTTTCAGGTACCATCTCTTTCTGAGATAATTTCTCTTGTGTCTGAGAAACTTCTCAATGAAAACTTCCTGAAAAAGAATGTATTTCAGACAAGTTACTGCTTACTAGTATTCCAACTAGCTCTGTTAATGATGGCATACTAGTGAAAAACAGACCTGGATCAAAGACAAGTATGAAATAATTTATTACAGCTCACTTGGTTTTATTGTCAATATATTCTCTAATCAAAAAAGAAAATGAAAAAAACCCACCATCACCACCACCCCCCAAAATCTGAAAGCATATTGGACTATAGTAGAAAGCCTAAAACCAACAAAAAGATAAAGAAGCATCCTCCAGAAACCATCTTGATTCCACCTTTGCCAGGCATAGCGCTATTGAATATCATAGTTAATTAAAGTCAACCCTGTTATTCAAATATTCAATTAGCACGCTAGCTGTATCCATGTATAAACTGTCTGGAATGGTCCTTACCCACCATTCACCATTGTTTGAATATCTTATGTTGTCACTTCTGACTAGTTACTGAGATTCTCACCTCTTTTCATGTTGCCAGTCAATAAGCCAGTCTTTTCTAAACAGGAAAACTCTTAGTAAATACAACAAATACTGTCATTTCTGCACAGCCAGCTGGCATATGAATATGCATGTACCTATGAAAAACAGCAGTTTCCTAAACATTTGAGTACACCTGTGAGTATTCTCAAAGCAAATGAAGATGGACACATACATGTCTGATCAGCACAACCATTAGATTTTTGAACAAGTGTTCACAAACACTGCATTTTGCTATTCATCTACCTACATTTGTATGTGTCACATTGCCAAATGGTCACAATATTTACCACTGAAGTAGTTTTCAGAGACAATATGGCGTAGCTATTATTATAGCTATGTCACAGGTATGAAAAGCAAGCAAAACAGAAACAAGAAGCGTTATTTCCTTAAATGTTATTATTTCTCATAGGGAAAATGATCACATACTAATATACATATATATAAGGTCAAATACTTTGAGTTTTGTACATTATTAATATACCGAAATAAGATATGCCAATACTTCAAATAGCATATATATTTATGGTAATCAAAATTTCATCTAGATTTGCCTTCCTTTCCCCACAAATCATACACTCTCCAAATCAGCTGCTTCTTAGCACAAACACAAATGAATCAAAATTACAATTTCTCTTTAATTTTTATTGAAGAGAACCAAAATTTTTTTCCAAACCCAGCAGAAATTAAATATGGAGAACAGAAATCATCCTTTGGGACAGAAATAGGACAACTGGTAAAAGCTCCATGAATTTTTGAAATCTTTTCATTTCAATGAACTATCACATATCAATTTTGTCATTTTAATGGGATAATATAACAATTCTATAACATTCTCAGTGGTGTGGAAAATAAATACATTTCAAGTAGATAACAGTTTCAAACCTGAAAAATCTAAAGAGCTATTGCTGAAAAATATCAACACTAAATATTTAAACATTTTTGAAACTTTGGCAGAGCAGAGATTTTTGGCTTGTTTTAAATTTCTGGGTTTAGTTTGAATGAACCTGACCTCAATTTTCAAACCATCTCAATTCCAGTAAAGCAACAATTCCTAACAGAAAGGCATCTGCAAAAAATGTACTTTCAGAGAGGTAATGGCAACTCTACTGTTCTTCCACATTCCTTAGTCAGAGTAGTTTCAATAAAGCACACCTTAAAGTGCACAAGGATTTCTAAGTTCTTAGATGGGTCATATAACCTCTTGCTACTACTGCATTTGAGATCCTGGCTTAGGATGAAAAGCTAATATTTTGTAAATCATAGGATGTAAGGTGGAAAGTTCTTTGTGTGCCTGTAACAGTGCTAATCACATAAGGGCTTTCAGTATGGTCTTTTCACCACTTTGTTCAGGCCAGCAAATCATGCAAATCATGCCTGCTTTATAAATGTTGCTTTCCTCCTGCCTACATCCCTTCAGAACTGGTGACGGAATGTCACAGTTTTGTCCTAAAGATACTTGGTCTGCACTTATACCAGAATCACTTGTGCAATGCCGTGGTTTAACCCCTGTTGGCAACAAAACACCACACAGCTGCTTGCTCACCTTCTCCCCACCCCCCTGGTGGGATGGGGGAGAGAATCGGAAGAGCAAAAGTAAGAAAACTCATGGGTTGAGATAAGAAGAGTTTAAGAATTGAAATGATAAAATAAATAAAATAAAATAAAATAAAATAAAATAAAATAAAATAAAATAAAATACCAACAACAACAACAATAATAATAATAATAATAAATTTAATGAAAAGGAAAACAACAACAGAAAGACAGGGAAAAAAAACAGGAAAAACAAGTGATGCAACCGCTCACCACCTGCCGACGGATACCTGGCCAGTCCCCAAGCAGCGATCACTGCCCCCTGGCCATCTCCCCCCAGTTTATATACTGAACATGACGTCATATGGTATGGAATATCCCTTTGGCCAGTTTGGGTCAGCTGTCCTAGCTATCCTGCCTCCTAGCTTCCTGTGCACCTCCTCACTGGCAGAGTATGGGAAGCTGAAAAGTCCTTGACTAGTGTAAGCACTACTTAGCAACAACTAAAACGTCAGTGTGTTATCCCATTACTCTCATGCTAAACCCAAAACACAAAACTATAGCAGCTACTAGGATGAAAATTAACTCTATCCCAGCCAAAACCAGGACAGTATCCACCCCTTATTCTATACCATCTACGTCATGCCCAGGTCCCCACACTTTCCAATACATCCCAATTAATCACCACCACCTTTCCTGTCTTTCGATATATACACAAGATATCATTCCCTTAGTCTATGGACCATCCCTACAAAATGTCCATTGGGTTAATTTAGTCCATGACTTTGGGCTCCATCTGTCATAACAGTCCTTCAGGGCAGATGGTGTGTGGTGTTGCATTGTTGCATGCTGAAGCCAGTTTTGGTCCCATCACCACTGCACTTGTCCGGTTCTATCATCACTGCGCTTTGCTCGGTTTCATCAAAGTTCATTCTTCATTAATCTGGGTGATGTTTACTGTAATACCATTGATATGGCATATAACAACTATAGTAGTAATAACATACAGTATAACGTAGCAATTAACATCATACAGCTCAAATCATCAGCTATTTTCACCCAAAATCAAATCCCCTTGAGGTACACATCAGACTTCCCCATCCTCCCGCATCACCCACCAAGTGCACCCAGGTCCTTGAGCAAAAGCAATCCCGCAGATGGGTTTGCCTTTGCCCGAGGCAGGAGTAACCCAGACTGTCTTCCCCAGCATATTTTTTATGTGCACTACAGGGACTTTATTCCCTTCTACAGTACATAAAATTTTGATTTGGCAGGGCCAGCTTGATTGGCAGATCCCCTAGTGTTGACTAGTCAGGTGGACTTTGTTAAATGTGCATCCCAATGTTTGAATGTCCCACCACCCATTGCTCTCAGCGTAGTCTTTAACAGTCCATTGTATCATTCAATTTTCCCGGAGGCTGGTGCATGATAGGGGATGTGATACACCCACTCAATGCCGTGCTCTTTGGCCCAGGTGTCTATGAGGTTGTTTTGGAAATGAGTCCCATTGTCTGACTCAATTCTTTCC
Organism: Aptenodytes patagonicus; assembly: GCF_965638725.1. Lineage (NCBI taxonomy): Eukaryota > Metazoa > Chordata > Aves > Sphenisciformes > Spheniscidae > Aptenodytes > Aptenodytes patagonicus. The sequence continues at coordinate 35,570,880 of NC_134952.1, read as the reverse complement.
GGGGTGCCATGTTGCCATAAGACTTGCTTTTCAAGGCCCAGGATAGTGTTCCGGGTGGTGGCATGGGGCACGGGGTATGTTTCCAGCCATCCGGTGGTTGCTTCCACCGTTGTAAGCACATGGTGCTTGCCTTGGCGGGTTTGTGGGAGTGTAACATGATCAATCTGCCAGGTCTCCCCATATTTGTATTTCAACCATCCGTCCTCCATGCCACAAAAGCTTTAACCGCTTGACTTGCCTGATCGCAGCGCATGTTTCACATTCATGGATAACCTGTGCAATAGTCTCTATGGTCAAGTCCACCCCTTGATCATGAGCCCATCTATATGTTGCATCTCTTCCTTGGTGGCCTGAGGTGTCATGGGCCCACCGAGCTAGAAATAATTCACCCTTATGTTGCCAGTCCAGATCCACCTGAGCCACTTCAGTCTTAGCAGCCTGATCCACCTGCTGGTTATTTTGATGTTCTTCAGTGGCCCGACTCTTGGGTACGTGAGCATCTGCGTGACGGACTTTTACAACCAGGTTCTCCACCCGGGCAGCAATATCTTGCCACAATGCGGCAGCCCAGATGGGTTTGCCTCTGCGCTGCCAGTTGCTCTGCTTCCATTGCTGCAACCACCCCCACAGGGCATTTGCCACCATCCATGAGTCAGTATAGAGATAGAGCACTGGCTGCTTTTCTCAGTCAGCAATGCCTAAAGCCAGCTGGATGGCCTTCACTTCTGCAAATTGGCTCAATTCACCTTCTCCTTCAGCAGTTTCTACAACTTGATGTATAGGACTCCATATAGTAGCTTTCCATCTCTGATGCTTATAACAACTTTATTTTAACACACTTTGGTCAGATCTGTTGTTATCTCAACACTTCATGCCCCACATTGGGCACCAAAAAGGACTGTCATGGTTCAACCCCAGTTGGCAACTAAGCACCACACAGCTGCTCGCTCACCTCCCTCCCTCCGGTGGGATGGGGGAGAGAATCAGAAGAGCAAAAGTAAGAAAACTCATGGGTTGAGATAAGAACAATTTAAGAATTGAAATAAAATAAAACAAAATAAAATAAAATAGTATAATAATAATAATAATAATGATAATAATAATTTAAAAATTGTAGTGAAAAGGAAAACAACAACAGAGAGGAACAAAACTCAGAAAAAACAAATGATGCAATTGCTCACCATCCGCCGACCGACACCCAGCCAGTCCCTGAGCAGCAATCTCTGCCCCCCGGCCAACGCCCCCCAGTTTATATACTGAGCATGATGTCATATGGTATGGATATCCCTTTGGCCAGTTTGGGTCAGCTGTCCTGGCTATGCTACCTCCTCGCTTGCAGAGGATGAGAAGCTGAAAAGTCCTTGACTAGTGTAAGCACTGCTTAGCAACAACTAAAACATCGGTGTGTTATCAACATTATTCTCATCCTGAATCCAAAACACAGCACTGTACCAGCTACTAGGAGGAAAATTAACTCTATCCCAGCCGAAACCAGGACAGTTGCTATTTCTACTTTAGTAAAAGTAAATAATGAGCTTGATAATAAAGCTCTTGGAAGGGCTAAATTGCAACTGGGCTTAGTGGGTGTCAAATAACAGAAGCTCTTCAACTAGACACATACGGAGCTGGGTTTCAGATGAAGAGATCTCACAGCCATCAGAATGTAATCTCTTCTTTTTAATGTACCTTTCAGCATGACAGCTGTGATGCATGAATATTGAGAATGAAAAAGGCCATTCAGCCCACTGAGGTTCATCCTTTTCTTGTACATAATTTTCCCAAGACATATACAATCATTACTTGAATGACCCTAGTGTTTTCTGCGTTCACAACTTTGCCCTGTGGGGACTTCTCACATTTATTATTCGGCAACTGAAAAAGTGTTTCTCATCACCTTGCCTGAATTTATTTTTCTTTCACTTCCTATTATGCTAGAAACTCACTTATCTGTAGCAAGCTGAACACAGTCTCTTCAGGTTTAGTTTTCAGAGTGGCATCGCATTTTCATTCTTATTAATACTGGTTTTTTAGATAATGTTCTACCTTGGTGCTTTAATTTGTTCTTGAAGGAGCTGTCAATCAGTCAATTTACCTTTGTACTGTCTGGGTCCAGCTAGCAGATGCAGATAATAAATAAAGCAAAAAGCAGAAAGAAAACCCCTTTAGAAAAACTGGAAATTCAAAGCACTGAATCATCCTCACAAATCTTAAAGATGTGCAGAACTACAGTATATTTCATCTGGAGTTACATAAAGAGAGACAAATTTGTCCTTAGATTTCTAAGCAGCTTCAATATAAGACCCTCATTCATGTATCTAAGCTCAGAATGTGGGTCATAAGCTCTGGTTCAGTATTTTCGTCTTTGAAAATTATGTCCTGTTAAAATTCCAAGAGTCCTAAGAAGAAATTTTTTGCCCTTATGACAGTCAGCACTGACCTCCTATTAATTAACCAGGAAATAAAATATTTTGTATTCAGAATCAAATTATCATATTGTTTGCCCAATTTGATTCTACAGTCTTTAGATGCAACAACTGTTAATAACTAAGGTGTTTTCTGATTTGAGGCTTGGCAGCATTTTCAGTTTATCAGTTTCAGAAGATTTCAGATCCACTGGAAATATTATGAGTAATCTTTAACATTCCTTCTTACCTCTTAAATTTATAGTAATACTGTTTTATTTTGGTGTTCATATAAGAAACCAAAAAAGATATTGTCTTTAGGAATTAAAATGCAGTGAAAAAAAAAGAAAAGCATAGCTTTGTCTACTAAGACTCGAAGTGTTACCCTCCTTGTCTTACTAGGTTTCTTAGTTGAATGTAACATTACTTTAGAAGATTATGTAACTTTATTATTATTATTACACCTCCTTTGTTTTGTCACTGTTAATTACATTGTGTCAGCATTTCTGTTTTCAGTTCTATTAATCAAGACTCAAAACGGCAAAAAAAACCCCAAAACACCCCGAAGTCTTTATGAAATCCATCAGTTTTAACAAAAATTAGTGAAAACAAAAAAAAAAAGTCAATAATAGATTGAGGAATATATTGATGCAATAGAGTTTTTTACCTTTCTTTATCAATATTCAGTAAGTATGATTTTTGCTAATAAAATAATATTCTTAGAAACCTTATTAACTAAAAAAAACCCAAACAGAAAAATACTACATAAAAGTGCAGCAAGGTATTAGCCTATAATATCAACCTATAACATAAGGACAGAATATTCCAATATTGGAATATATACTCTTTTAATTTTTGGATAAATTATGTTTGTCTTCCTTTTCACTGTTTTACTTCATTCAGCAAGAAATGTAAGCAGTTCTCAGGTTCAAGTGTTTGTTCCAACCCAAAGCAAAAAAAATATCAAGTCTTTACAATCTTGAAACATTTGTAAGGTAGAACATAATCAGAATCATCATTTTCCCCTTTTATTTTTTTTTTTAAGATTACAGACAAGTATTCATACACTGTAGAGAAGCAGTAAGGTAGAACAGAAGAGAAACTGATTCTCATTATATTTCCAATTCTGGATATAATTGATATTTCAATGTCCTTCTAGCCAAAATACTTGTACTCCCCCTCCAGTATAGAGGGGGGAGTTCTATAAACAGAGCCTTAATATTCCCAACCTGAAAAGGAAAAAAAAAAAGAAAAAAATTTAAAAAGGAAAAAGAAAAAAGGAAAAATAGAAAAGAAAAAGAAAAAAGGAAAAAGGAAAAAGAAAAAAGAAAAAGAAAAAAGAAAAAAGAAAAAGAAAAAAAAAAAAGAAAAAAGAAAAAAGAAAAAAGAAAAAAGAAAGTCTTGCTGAAATATGATACCTCATCTAGACCACATCTATATTTAATGGAATACATAGTGGTTTAAAGCCTGAAGAAGAAAAACCACACCACTTTCCCATACCTAGGACCTGATTATGACAGTTACTATGTACTGTCTTCTCCCTTTGATTTAGGGCTTTCGTGGATCAAAATTTCTGTGGCCTTTGTGTCTGTGAAATTTGTCCTGGAGAATTACAGGAATATATAAAATAGTCTGTGATTTTCAAAATCTGTCAATATTGTTAGAGCTACTCTGAAGTAGCTGAGCTGCTGGCATACCAACGGCATAGCACGTGTGGTCAGTCTGTTACTTCCTGAAAGCACTAAATTTTCTGTGCCTGTTCTGTACAGGTGTTTTGTACACCTGCAAGGAAACTCAGAATTACTGCGCAAAGCACAAAAATGTGCATAAGCAGTAAGTTTCATGTTTCTTGTCGGAGACTTTTCTTTCAAAAGCATCATAGAGGAAAATATAGATGTCTTTCATCAATGACACTGAGTTCCTCAGTCACCCCTTACATCTGACATGACAAATAAGGCTTTTCAGACTGACTTTGAAGACTACGTCCTCAGAGCATCTCCAGGAGACTAGAATACCAAGTTCTTCAGCCTGTCAAGCCTATATTGTGATGTCTAACAAGCAAATAATTTCTTCCCAATCGTTTGATGGTAGGAGAAAACAAGTTCTCAAATGTCCTAAATTCATTAATTGCCAAATGTTTCTGACTTCCCAAGGTCATAATTTTCCCATGTTTTCCCATTTGAATTCTTATCCAGACGTTAATCTTTATCAATGGGAGGTGATGTTATGTGGTTTGAAAGAGACTTGCAGATGTCATGAATACAGTTTGGGTCATCCAGATGATTGACAGTTCCCCTTCCGATGGTTCTTATCTCTTGAAAAAGCAGCCTGAGTTCACCAGCGCAAGTCAGCTTTTCCCCTGGAAACTAGCAGCTGTTGCAGTGCTTAGCAAGACATATTAGCTTGGGCACAGAACAATACTACTATATCTGTGTGGCTTCCGAAAAGGAGCTTGCACACATCTGGCTGACTCAAAGCTTGGAGTTTGTGGGTAGGCGGTCTAGATTCCAGTACTCAGATCATGGTACCTTTATACCACAAGGTGCTTTGAGTAAAGGGATAAGATCACTTTATCTGACAAGTATGGACTAATCTAGCTATAAGAAAATATTTACATTAGACCTTGAAATTGCTGATGTTGAATTTTACTATGGTTCTTTCTAAAATCTCTCTTTCTGAAGTTCCTTATTCTACTCCCATACAAGTTCTTCATATTTCCAAATTATTTATGAAGACGTCACACATGAGAACCACCCCCCAAAGCCCCAGTATGACCTTTAACTTATACAGGAATTTACTATTTATCCCAGGTTTTGTTTTCTCTCTTAGTCAATTTTTATCCTTTCAAGAGATTGTCTCATGGAAGTCTCATGAAGACCTCCATTGGTTTCTATGGAAAAATTAATTAAGTAATAAATTGCTTCCACGAGGTAGGTTTTGAGAACAGAGATGGTCACAATCCCCCTGTCAGAGATTCTCCTACTGTGTTTTCAGATTTTTACAGACAGAGTGGCCCTGGAGGAACCAAATCTCCGGAAATTACCTCTCCTGGAAAACAGGTTGCACAGGTATGACTTTAAGGAGGACCCAGTAATTGGATAAAGAGTTTTGTTGTTTTTTAAAATATATTAATTTTCCATTCAAGGATGATGACTAGTTGGGAAAGACTGGTGCTGGGGAAGTTGAGGGGAGATGTGACTTCTGAGGTGTGATAGATGTATGGAGGGACTAAGACCTCTAACATCTTAAGAAGCCACTAAATACTACTCAGAGTGTATTTGACTTGTAGAACATACGCTTTAGGACTGTTACAAGAAATCATGTATCCTTTCTTTACAATCCTGTAAAAACACAAAACCCTTTAAGACAGGGACTCATTTGACCTCCAGTTAACTTGAGTAAAAAGAAGTACTACAGGTTTCCCAGTTCCACCATGTGTAACTGGGTGAATGGTGATTTTATCTTGAAGTCATTCAATTATATTACAGATAAGTAAAGGATTAGAATTAATATATAATGATTTTCATATAACTGATGAATAAAGGATTACAAGTACAATTACAATAAAAGTTACTATCAGAAAAAATATGCTATTTTAGCTAAAATTAAAATTTCCTAGAATCTTCTTTCACTTACAAGATCAGGTTAGCTAACACAATCCACATAGCTTTGCATTTTCATATACATTCATTTTAAATAGCTTAGATATTGCATTGTGATTAAAATGATGAAACAATACACCCAGACAGTCCAAAGGCTACATCAGTCATAGCGTGTCACATCAAGCAGCCAGCAGCACAATCAGAAGCCACATTGAAAGGACAGAGTACAGAACAGTGAAGAAATAATAAATAAACAAACAATAAAATTTGAGTTAACTTTTTGGAGATCCCTTGGCTGCTTGCATATGTTTCTTAAAATTTGAGGCATGACTGCGTGCTGAGTTCAAAGTCATTTATATAATACTGAGGCCTGAGATTAATATTGGATGTTAGCAGAATGATATGGTTAATAAAAAACTAAATACTGTGTGATCGTCTAAACAAAACTTCAAGAAAGGTCTTCTCTTTATTTTTTTTCAAATTAATGAAAACATTTCCTTCATTGCTGCCTACTGCAATCAACACTGGGGTTTGTGTAATTTTGTCCTCGCCATTGCTAGATTCAGGGACAAAGAAATACATTTTTTATCTGGGGCTTAGGAAATACATAGGAAAAACATAAATATGCTTTGTGCTTGCTACTGACATGTGGACAAAGATAAATGCATTTTTTTTGCTAGCTTTGCTGCTGTTGCCAAGCAGAGATGAATATTACCTTATCTTTTTTGTTTTGCTTAACAAAATCCTGCCCCAAGATGAAGCCAAGGCCAAGGGCAGACTAATATTTCATATGGAAAAGAAAGATAAGTAAATATTCACCATAGGGATGTTTGCTCCTGCATGGAAATGCTAGTGAGAATCATGTGAAGAAAACAAGAGTGTTTACATCTTCTTGATTCTATCTTTAACATAGCATTCTCATTAGGAGCACTGGAGCCATTTTCCACTATCTGGAAACATCCTGTAAAACATCCCTGCTCTGTACTGAGTTAGTGCAACTGCCCTTTACTCACAAAGAGTGCTTAAAATACTGGGTACATTATGCCAGATACAAGAACTTCATTATACTATTGAGAAAAAAGGAAAATAGTTAATATTGTGTTCAAAGGAATATTATATCTTTCCCACTGAGCTTAGCAGTCCAAAAGTTCACATTTTAGGAGTCTGATGCTGCAGCCTTTATTCATCCAAATTACTTTAATGGAACTATTTTTGTAAGCAAAATTGTTTTCAACTGGACTTGAAGATAAAATTCTTATCAACCCTTTGATATGAATTGATACAAAGATAGATTTCAAAAACTGTTTGTTACATGGACAGGAAAGTTCAAATACAGAACTGCATCTGAATTTTCTGGTTTCACAGCATTTTGACCTGGGTTTTTGTTCTAGTTTGTGAGTGAAGAGAGCATTTACAAGGACTTAAAATGCAGTCAGATTTTATCTCAGGATTTTATTATGTCACTGTTGGTCCAAATTCTGCAATATCTCTGGGGACCTTCCAGTGAAAATCAGTCTGTGTGTATGTATATGTACGTGTTTGTGTGTGTGTGTGTGTGTGTGTGTGTGTGTGTGTGTGTGCATTTGTGTGTTTGTGTTGTGTTCCCCTGTCACTGGTCCCTCCGATGTTTAACAGAAGGGGTTCCAGAACTGCTAAAATGTGACCTGAGTTCTCTTTGTAATGACTTCTCTTTGAGGTGGTCGGACATCCCTTATCTGACCATGCTTTTTATGTAAACCACCTCTGCTAGACCATCACCCCTCTGATTGATTAGTTTGATTTTAGGTCTTTTTTTGTTTTGGAAAAGATAGGTAGAACTTTCCAAATGTACCTGAGGGTTTGTTATTGTGGTTTTAAGTCACTATTTATAAGCATTCAAAAGAGTTCGGACAGTGCGCTAAGACTTAGAATTCCTGCTTAATAATTTAGTAAAGATTATGTCTTTAAAAGGAACTTTATTTGAACTTATATGTATTATGGCTGCAAAACAATTGAAAACACTTTATAGAACTTCTATACAGTTTCAATAACAGTAGTGTTAAAATAACACCTTGATAACAAATAACTTCTATAATTTCCTTAATAACATATAAGTAGGAAGGGAGGCAAACCAAGCTGTTATAAACCTTTATTGTCAAACATATTTTCAGAATATGCTTTGCTTACCCAATTATTTGAATTCTTTACACCTAAATGTTAAGGGCTCTGCTTTGAAAACAGTGACTGCTGCTTATTTGAAAAAAATAAATATATAAATAAACCAAGAATACATCTGATGGTATTTATAGCTACATTATGACAATCACTGCTGGCAACTTAACTTTCATTTATGCAAAGTTTATGCACATAAGACTTTAATAGTTCTAGAAGAAAGGAACTAAAAATAAATGGAATTTCAGCAGTAATCAAACCATTACTATATTTTGGTGGCACCATTTCAACTATTATTAATGCCACATTTCCAAAAGGTCATAAAATGAATGTAACTTTTTTCAAGAAAGAAAACACAATAAAAATGATGAATATCAAAGGGATAAACTAAGTAATGGTAGACAAATGCTCAGCACATTAAAATCCAGAGAGAATACTTGTACTGTGACCTGTCTTACTGTTCCAAATGAGTGAATCTCCTGTGACTGAATTCTATTTAATCTCACTAAAGCTCTGCAAAAGCCCTGAAGCCTGCTCATATGGTACTGAAAGATAGGTGGATACTGTGCAAACCCTCAACAGACGAAAACTGACATCCTAACAGCATCATCAGCTGTATGAAAATTTACACCAGCAGGAGATGGTGAACATATTCTTCAATAGTTTCAACTATTCTTAACTAGCTGTGTGTGAAACGCACATCACAGTGGCTCAAAAACTAGCAGTACAGAAGAATGTTCTGCCTTATCTCACACAGTTTTCACCAGGCAAATCTTACTTCCATTATCAGTATTTTTATATAAAGAACACAAAATGGCATTTTATTGCCTAGAAAAAGAAGTAAAAACAAATATACATTTATCAATATTGTTTCCTAGGGCACTCTGTCTTGTGGGAAAACTTGTTTGAATTTCTTCTAATTTTTTTTTTTTTTTTCTTCCAAAGATGCTGTGTCAGGAGCATAGAAATTGATTAAAGCAGTTCTGGAAGATAAACTTATCCAAAGAAATTTCCAAAAGTTGTGAAGCTCTTTTTTACCTTTCTTGGGGTCGTTTATATTATTTTGGTTAATTTTAATATCAATTTGATTTAAACCTAGAATTTCAATTAACTCAAAAAAAGAAATTGTAATGGTGATTTGCATTCTTTGTTTGTTAAATTCCACAGAAGCAACAGCAAGAAACCTGTAGATTTTTCCTAAAAATTTAAAAACTTGGTGTTAACAAACAAAGGAAAAAAGATTCCTTAGTTCCCATTAATCTTTAGTGGAATTAGATCTCTCATTCCTTGTACAGCTGCTTACCCCTTATGGAATCAAACTATCACGACTATTCATTTGCTTTTGCAAAATTCAAGTTATTCTGAGAAATTAATAAGCTTTCTATTTACTTAATATTACATTAAATGCTTAACATATATTTGAAAAAAATTCAATAGGCAGTGCTTGTACCTGGCAAGAGGAAGCACTAAATTATGCAGTAAAGCCCCGGGCAGGGTACTCTTAGATGGTGGAGAGTTCCAGATTTTCCTCCTATGAATAGCAGTATAACCTCAAATTATATCCATTGATGTCAATACAACAGGGTAAAGAACATAGGGAAAATTATTTGTATTCATAATTCGATGAGGCTTTTATTCAGGTAAAGGCTGTAGACTCAAATTCCAAACATATGCAAGACAGTTTTTCTGTGTAGTCTGGTAGATTTAAAAAAAAAAAAAAAAAAATTCTATTCTTACCTGGATAAGATGCATAGTTGCTGGCCACCAAGTCTGCATTGACCACTGAGGATTTTATTCAGCTGCCGGTCACTAGCATCTGATGGTATCTTAGATGCCTTAGAGTATCAGGCCAACCTCACGGGGCTGGACTGTATATATCACCTGTGGAAAGCTCATATGTTCTGAACCAGAAGCTGTATAGGATGTGGGATGTTTGGGGACATCTCAAATGGCAAGAGATGCCTATGGGTGGCCAACCGAATCAAGCACCGAAGTCTGAGAAACGTTTAAAATTGAAGATAAATCCTGAAATTGTAAGTCAATTTTTAATAACATTGTAAATAAAAGGAATGCACACAATATTTCCTGATATTAATTTTCAAATAAGGGGGTAGGGAGGAAGAAAAGTGATGTTGCTAATTATCCTGTAAGACTTACAAAGGCATTATGGTGAGCACTACTGACAAATTACATAGATGTTCCAGCTTAGATTCTACTCTTAAGCAAAGCCTGCTTCAAGTAAAACCATCTTTTTTCCTATTTATGAATAATAAACAGTCTAAATCAAATGAAAACCTGTTCCAAATGGATAAAAACCAAAAAGGATTTCAAAGTAATTACTCTGAGCTAATCAGATTTGATCTGTAATCTGGGATACTGGCTACTTGCTGCAGATCTTTTCCTCTCATTGAAAAAATGATGAAATCAAGGTTAACAGTAATGAAGAAATGGCTTTCATCCCTGAACAGTAGCTAAACTCCTTCTGGTACATATTTTTTTCAGCCATATATCAAATTGGATATTATCAACAAAATTATTATTTAATTCAAAGAACTTGTGTACCTTTTAACTACAACTCAAAAAACCAAGTTTCACGCTGCTTGAAATAAAGGTAACAAAATAAGGTACCTTGTTGCTAGTAAGGAGGCAGTTCTATCACTGACAATGCTTTTCAATAACTTTCAGGTCTTAACCTTCACCCTATACACCTTCTATCCAGTTGCATACATACCATTAACATCAGTACCACAGGTAATAGCTTAGTGAAACACTTACATATATAGAAGTGTGGATAGCTGAGAAAACACAGACCCTTTTTGCAAAACTCAAAGCTTTAAATAGTTTCTTATCCTAGAAGCTATAGAAATGTATGAATCAGACTAACATAAAATATGCATAGCAGATTAAAAGTAACATGGATTCACTCTGCAAAGGTGAAGGACCATCTGAAAAGATGTATTGTATGTACCTAAACAGTATTTGAGACAGAAGTATCAATGTAATTTAAGGAAGTTTCCCATTTACTGTGCTTTGGTCTGCATTGTGAAGCCTTCTCAGAAAGTAGAAAATGGATTTTTTAACATCTTTTTTAATGAAACTGAAGCAGAAGATGGCCTCCAGGAATCACATAATGTACTCCAGCTGTAAACAGGCATTCATTTGGTCTTTGGAACCAGACTACAAGTGGTCTGAAGTTAAAAAAAAAAAAAAAAAAAAAAGAAATGTGTATAGTGTGGACACCATACGTGTAAGTATGAATTTTAGGAACATCTCAAGAGGCCTTAAAAGAATTAGTGATACTGTGATATTAAGGTCTGATAGTTGAATTAGTCTGAAGCCAAGAGTAACTACTGCATTTCCAATGTCATCAAACCATTTTTTAACGTTGATAGTTAACAAAATGTCAGATCTTGAGCTTTCTGTTAACTTATGACTAAATAGTCTCCCTTGTATCCCAGCCCAACGTAACTGAGAGCAGGGGATTCCAGTTAGGGAAGAAATACTTTGAGATGATAGTTTAAATAAATTATAATGATTTAAAAGCTGCTCAGAAGCTTGGAATTGTAGAAGCATTTCTATTGGATTACTCAACAAAATTCATATAAGACTATTAAAAATGCATGATAAATACTTCTCAATTAACTACAAGAACAAGTCCATCTTATCGGTGTAACAAATATTTTATATAAAGTAAATATTTTTGCATTTAAAGATACCAAGCTGACTACATTTAAAATGTTAAAAAGATTTTAATCTGCCTCAGTTCTTACCTATGTGGGTATTTTTTTTCTTAATGACTATGAAAGAAAATAATGGAATTAAGTTCATATACGATAAATGAGATTCTAAATAAATAAGAACTGGGTTTAAAATTCTATCTGATTTTCTGAATTCTTGAGGAACGCAAAACATTAATTGTGCATTATTGATTCAACAAGGAAATGCAATCATTCAAAATCTATAGACATGCATATATTCAGTTAAGTATCTTGCTCACTGTCTTCAAAGGATAAGGAATGAATATAAGTAGTCAGGGGAGCAGTTTCTAACCCTTGGACTAGTTCTATGAACAAATGTCCAGAAATTAGTCCAGTCTTTACTGGGGAGTCCAAAACCTTCCTGCAAACATGCAGGAGTGACCAGCTGTATGAATGTGCGTGGAGCAAGCACTCAAAGAGGAAAAGCTTATTTACAGTGCTTGGGATTCTTCTGAGATTCATACATTCACTTCCAAATCTCCTTGCCTTTTCTCTGGAAGTCTCTTTATGTTGTGGAAACTGAAGGTCTTATTGCAGGCATGCCTTTTATGCCTGAGAATGAAATAAGTAGAGAGACTGGAAAATATTAAATCTCTCTAGATAATGCAAAAGCAGCAAAAAAAAAAGTCCTTGACTTCAAGAGCCTTGGTACATGATCACTTACAAAACAAATATTCATGTGTACAAGATATCTCAAAGAAACCTGGTTATTGGTAAGTAACTTTCCCTTTCTTTGCTATCAGTGCACTTTTCAACTGGAAATAACCAAGACGAGATGCTGACTCTAGCCATATTGCTTTAGCATTCTTTTTGCATTGATGTAGTGTCACTTTTGAAATCATGCCAGGCTAAAATAAGCACCCCACTTCTCTGGCTTGGAAAATCTGGCTCCCCCATCTTCATCGCCTACCTGAGCTGGGATTTATGTAGGTTTTGGCAAGCACAAATGAGGCTTCTCACCCAAATGCTTGAACATATATTTAAGCCAATCACATGCACACATACACACACATTTGCCAAATAATACCATTGATTTTACTGGCTCACTGTATAAAAAGATACATAAAATTCGGCTTCATATCCTTTTCCTTATTTTCATGCTGTTTGTATAAAAATTCCACTATTTAAAAATATTTCTCCCTTCAGAATATATTATACATGACCTTTATGCTTGTCCATCTCTCTTGAGATATAATAAAGATATGATAAAGGTCCCATACTGATTATTTGCAAATCTGTGTAACTAGTACTAACCTTATACACTTAGCTAATAAATACGATTTTAGGAAGTTGTTTTTTTTTTACTGTTAAGCTATTGCTTAGTGAGAACTTATGCTACAGTGTACCAGAGTGAGCATCCATTTTTTGTTCATACTGATTCAAATAACTTAATGTGCATTATTTTACTTACAGAGCTCACTGGGGTTCAGCTGCAACATCTAATCTGTACACTTAATCATTTCATTATTAGTAATTCCTACACAGCCATCACCTTCAGTTTTACATCAGTATTTTCTAATGATTTCTTTTTAAAATCCACTTTATAGGTGCTGGGCGATTCTGGGAAGTAGTGATCAAAAAGGGAGTGTATAAATCAACGTAAAAGGCTCATCTGCTACAGCCATTCCAAACAGTATCTGTTCCAGGTCCACACTGTACCTACCACAGGTGCTATGCTTCGAAACTGGGGAAAAATAGGTAAAACTCAGCATATAATTAATCACATTTTAAAATTTAAAAAAAATCTAGAGTTCTTTAAAATTAAGATTTGCGCATAACTGATGTCTGAAATATATTGCATACATTCGTGAGTTCTGAATTACATGTTAGCGAGCCTGAAGTGAAGAACATATATATGCATCTATGTGTTGGTGTAAAAAGTTCTGAACAAGCACAGAGATCTACATTATTGAGGATATAACTGATCAGTTCAGAGCCAAAATTGTGGTTCTGATGAGGGGACTTGGAAAAAGAGAAGGTTGACTACAGAACTGTAGAGTTTTTGTGTCACAGATTTTACCAGCATGGAAAATGAAGGTTATCAACCGTTTTTCCAATTAATAACGGTATCCCTATTAAATGGAGATATGCAGAGCACCCAAAACTTCTCAGTGGTACAGAATAAATTTTTTACATGCAGTACATGCAACCCTGACAGAACTGTGGCTGTTGTCAGGCGTACTGATAACTTCTGAGTCTTTGGCTTCAGCTGCCTTCTAGTGATTTGCTCTCTATTTCTGAGTATAACTTTGAGGGGGGGAAAATAAAAACTCATCAACACATTTTTATTTTGCAAAGACAGCAACAATGTTGAGTAATGACAGCTTATTTTCCTTTAAGAATGTTTTGAAATTTGTATTCTTAAATAATTTCAGAAAATTAAGTAGAACTTTAAAATTTATTCCATAATTAGGAGTTAGGAGAAGGCAATATTGCAAGAGCTGATAGAAAGAAATCCAAAGTAGAATCACAGCTGATGAATCATAGAAGCATAGAATCATAGAATAGTTTGGGTCGGAAGGGATCACCGAAGATCTTCTAGTCCAACCCCCCTGCAATAAGTAGGGACATCTTCAACTTGATCAGGTTGCTCAGAGCCCCGTCCAATTATTCAGTGCTGATTTGTTTCAGAGAGAAGTGTAATAGAATGAAATAGAGCAGATTCAAACCGTTAGGCCAAAAACTTCTGAACAGTACAGGTCATGGGTTCATTAAAAATATGTTTCTTTTCTGAAGAAACACATTCTGTTTTATTGGGGGCCATCAAAGGAAAAGGACACCGATGTAATGCTCTCCTTTCTGTTAATCAGTGTACTGCTGCCTGCTGTAAAATCCACACGACAGGATAAAAAAAACGCTGAATTCCTTGGTTTCCTGGTCACAACAGCAAGTGTGGCTGTGATCAGTTCACCACCAGTAAGTAATTGTATAATTACTGTATAATGCATTGCTAAAACCAGAAAGATAGCAATGTCTCTGAAGTTTTTATTGAAAGTTTTTAGTCAAAAGTATCACTACAATTTGCTTAAAAGAATTAGGTCTAAGCTACCACCTTATTTCTAAATCTTCTCTCTTAACAGTAAAAAGAGCCGTCCTTTTCAAAATAATAAATTATTTTTTCAGATATTGAAATTTCAGTAGGCTTCAGTCTCCCTAGGAAACTGAGAGGCTCCTAGAAGACATTTGTCCATTTAGAAAAGCTGGGTCTGCACAAATGACCTGAATATTAATGGTACTACTGTTGGTTTTGGCAATGATCTCATCATCGCGCTTACTTTGAACAAAGTAGCAATAAGAAATTCTTTCTAAGAAGACACATGGCAGACCTATGATAACTACAGAAAATCATAAGCACTATATAAAGAACTGTTAAATCCTTTTGATATTCTGGACAACTTCCTTTTCTCCAGTTCTAATTAAGGACATTGATTATATTCTTAGCAAGAAATTAGTTAAAATCTTGTGTACCATTACTTTTTAAATTTTATTTTGTGGACGAAGCTGAGCTAGTTGTTGTCTACATAGCCAAGAAAGGAAGGAATGAACAAACAAACAAAGAAATGAAACAAGAATGAATGAAGGAACAAACGGAGGGACAAAAGCATTAGGAGAATCCAAAGGGCTTGAATTTCCCCACATGGAAATCATAAGCATCTTTGAAAACAGGATGAAACTTGGATAGATTAAAGGTAAAGGTAAATGAATGAAGCTTAGGTGGTGTCTGTGTGGACATTTAGGATGGGTGACTGGCTCCTCAGACTGAAGACCTCACTTAGCATACGTGAAAGCATTCCACAAAAATTATTCTGCATTTCTTCTCCTCATTCTTTCTGTATTCAAATGCCTGAGTTTGGAAGCAGACACTCTATGGTTCTGTGCAGTAATCAGTTGTAAGGACCATCATCAGAGTTACAAGAAAATGTGTCTCTCTTTCAGTAACAGCTGTGGGAGAGATCAAGGATTATCCCCCTAGATTTAGTCCATGTCCACACTGGCACTAGTGTTTTACACAGCCCCAGCTAGGCAAGCGTTTGTGCATCTGGAGATGGCAGGCTAACACACGGCTTAGAGTGTGAATTTATCCTGTGTGAAATGACTGGGAGAGTGAGACATAATGAATAGCTGTATTGAGTTTAGAAGCGTAGGAGAAAGGTGAATGAAAAATAGGAAGATAGGGAATAAAGTGAGAAATAAGAAAGGGTAGAAAATGAAAGAACTGTATTCATATGTATTAAACGTGTGCAAAGTCACTTGCCATTAAACAGTAAAAATTAGAAGGGATGTCATTGTCCATCTGAGTCCATTTATCTGATAATCAACACTTTTTATACTCATAATCCTGAACTCTCATTTTAAACCCACATTAATGAGATGATCAGGCTGTTTTACTACTTATGAACCTTGCCAAAGAGAACTCATTTTCTCAGATCATTTGCTGCAGTATCAGTCTATTGTTTCATCCTGACCAGACTGTTATAACACTGCTTCTGTCTCACCTGTTAGTTTAAAATTATACAGATGAATAAATTAAAGTGCTTTGACATTCCAGTACTCACTTTTTTGGCTGAGGAATCTGCTTCTGATTGTCAGTAACCAAAACAGTGGTTTCAAAATATTAACATTTATCCATTTTAAGACAACTAAATTTTCTTTTACCTATCACTTAGTTTTGTATGTACTGGAGTGGTTTGTCATGCTCTTCCATATCTTTTATTCTTCTTATTCTGAGGATTTTTGTTTGCATGTGCAAACCAATACCTTTCTTGTTACCACCTTCTTTTTAAACAAACACAAGGAGGTTCATTTTGACCTTTTAAATCAATGAGAGTTATGCCAGGAGCAGCAGTCTTGTATGACTTTTTTGGGGAGGCTTGTGTTTCATACATACAGGGTTTGCTACTGTTGAGCCTCAGACTTCTGGTCTCCATCTCAAGTTTTAAAGCACATTACAGTATGTTGCGTGTGCCGACCCTAGCTAAAAATATGCCAGCATTTCCATAATAAAAGCTCTTATTTCCAGAGGTTCCAGCTGCACATTCAGCTGTAAAAATGTGCACTAGGCTACAATTGGATGTACAGGATTTCAATATGGAATTGATACAAATTAAAAAAAACATTCCACTTGATGATTTCTGAGGTATAACTTCTGAAAAAGTAGCAGTTTGTAAGATTCCTTTTTGCCCTCTCATCTTGTAAATCAAAAAGCAATTTAACTTTTTCAAAATAATTATGTAATTATGTGATGAGGCTGTTTCTGCTTCCACAGAAGGCTTGCTCTGTACCTTAGACATGGGAATTGGTTTTCATGTATACAACAGAGGTGAGAATATGTAGTTGTTTACCAAGAAGAATTCAAAAATGACACACTGTCATCCTTCCTACACAGTTCACTGCTGCTGATGTTTTTTGCTCATCAGAATCCTACTCCTGCAAAGGCAGGGATGTGTACATCAATATATAATTTTGGTTTCTTCACAGGGTGCAGAACTCATAATGCACTCTGTCTTAAACTAGCTGTGGAAACCTTGTTGCTTTTACTTTATTTTTTGTGCTTTGTGCAGTTCTTTTACTTCACTTAGAATAAAGGTAGAAATAATACTAAATAATAAATTAAATTCTGGCAGGTCTTCCTATTTCTCCCTACTTCTATCTGTATAATTCCGTGAAGCTTTCCTAGGCCCATTCTCAGTGATCCCATGTTATGCACCTTGCCTGCTTAAATGCCAAATTCTGACTCAGGTGATGCACTGTTTTCATCTTTTCGTTTATGTGGATTTTTCTCTCTGACAAAGTTATCTATAACTTATCCATACCTTACTGATGGACCTTTCTGAGAAGAAATGTATATAAGTATTCTTGGATGTTCAGTCTGTAGGCAAGGGTCTTCTCGCTTTTCTTTCTTTTAAGGAAAAGTGGGGGAAACGAAAGAAAAAAAAAGAAAAGCAGACCAAGTCTCCTTCAGGAACTTAAATATTTGGCTGTTAACATGAAGATCTGCACTGGTGGGTGTATGTACAGGGTCAGAGAATGACTCCCCATCAAAATCATTGCCCTTTCCTTGTCCCTTTGTACAAGGGAAAATCCTGGGGAAATGGGCAACAGGAGGTGGAAAAGAGTGGCTTATAAACTAGGACCACCAGAAGATAATATAATTTCTTTGTGGAACCATTGCAAATTGCTACACACTCTGCTACCCATGGATAAAGTAGATGTGAGTATCCCACTCCTTGGTATTTTAATGAACCAAGAAGGAATTTCATAGGATAGTAAAACTGGTCTAAATCCACCTTTTAGCATCCTTGGGCAGAGGTTCCAGACAGAGAGGAGGCATACACATTTTTTATAACATAAAATGTAACAGCATCTTATGTATCTATTTCTATATGAGGGTTAAAGTCCAGCTTTCAAGAAAAAATCATATGAAAAAGGCCTGCAGGCCACTGATCCATCACTAAAGGCTAATCTGCATCCATGAACATTTTCAGGAGTGGTAGTGAGGCAGGAATTAACATTGCAAAAAGAGGGATCAGAATCTCCAAAGCCCCTACAGCTATGCTGGTGTTATGCGTAGACACTGGATACTGGCACATGGATAATTCTGTATACAATATAATCATGTTAATACAATTTCTGCTTGCTGTTTGAATCCCTTAGCTCATGTCTGCAACATCCTTTATTGGTAGCTAAAGCCAAAAAACCATCTCTTATCAAGTCTATGAGTAAAACGGGACTTTTGGAAAAAAAAGACCTCCCAGCAATAAAACAACAGGAATATTTTGTCTTCTGTCATTTTGGTCTGTACAGAAGCATGTAAAACATCTTATAAAACATTAATACTACCCATTTAGCCTGAGTATGTGGGTGGGCAGGAGAAGGGGGAGCTTGGTTTTTTCCCATAGCAGCAACAGCTTTTAAAGAGACAGAATAAAACACTGATCTTAATAGAGTTAATTGAGGTCAAATTCATCAATTTTAAAGGATTCAAGATTTCACTGTCTTGCTAGTCAAACCATTTATTTCTGTGACCTCTACAGCAATTTTTTTTTTATAACATACATGTTTATATAAATACCCTCCCCAAATATTACATAGTCTATTACTCATTTCTGTTGCTAAAGGTGACTCTTTTTATTATGTAACATTGACATCTAGATTGGTTCCTCTTTCTGTGCTATTAGTATAGGTACAGTGTTAGAATCCTGCAGACAAGCTGGAAATAACAAGAAGCAATCACTAAGAGTTTCCAGCTTTTTAAAGATCACCAGCAAGCAATGGAGCAATCACTATCGGTGATGGATGGACAACACCTTTGTGTTATAAAACTGAATGTTAGATTGTGCATAGATTTAGAAAATGCTATTTTCTTCTATAAAAGTGGCAGTTTAGTCAGCAAAATAAAATTCTAACCAAATAATGTCTGGAAAAGCACAAGGATCTTCAAGACTAACATTTGATCAAGCAGCATAAATTCATTCCATGCATAAGGAGGAGTCTACAAGTAACTGGAATGTGTTAATTTCTTTTCACTTGAAGTTATGGACTTAAAAATAATTTCTTTACATTACCTTATGTTTTTATCAATATATGCATGCAGGAAAATCCAATGACTATTTTTCACTTTTCACCTTCTGTCCCCTTTGCTTCCCTTCCCTGTTCCTTCTGCTTGACTGAACAGAAAAAAGGATGGGGGTAATAGGTCATCGAATCATAGAATCATTTAGGTTGGAAAAGGCCTTTAAGATCATCAAGTCCAACCATCGACCCAACACCACCATGCCCACTAAACCATGTCCCTAAGTGCCTCATCTACTCGTCTTTTAAATACCTCCAGGGATGGGGACTCCACCACTTCCCTGGGCAGCCTGTTCCAATGTTTCACCACTCTTTCAGTAAAGACATTTTTCCTCACGTCCAATCTAAACCTCCCCTGCCGCAACTTGAGGCCATTTCCTCTCGTCCTATCACTTGTTACTTGGGAGAAGAGATGGACACCCACCTCACTACAACCTCCTTTCAGGTAGTTGTAGAGAGCGATAAGGCATCCCCAAGCCTCCTTTTCTCCAGGCTAAACAACCTCAGAATATAAGAAAGAAGGAAGGTACCTTTAAAAGTCTTTAAATACAAATTTTGCATAATTTTGTATTTTTAATCCCTAAATTTAAAAGAATAACCTGGAAAAAAACCTAGGAAATATGTAAAAAAAATTAAAAAATTAAATGTTGAAGAAACTGTTGAATGTTTTGAACAACAAACTGTTCTTGTACTTATCAAGTCATATTTACTTGCGATAAGTCAAAGATCTTAATATGCCTGCAGTTTTCCCTCAGTGTCTTCATACAATGAAGCTCTGTCCATCTCTCACTAATTAGGCAGATTTGTCTTTAGAATTCCTCAAAGATCACATTCAACGTGGTTCTAAGGGTAAAGCTAACATATATAATCTATGTTTACAATACACAGCATGAAAAAGCGGGTGAGGAAAACCTTTTATTTTCTTCTGGAGCTGAGGGCCAGTGAAAAGTACTACATTAAATCATTCAAAAAGGAAAGAAACTGAGCAGTCCAAAATACTGCATGGCAAACAGCTTAGAATGAAAAATCCTGTTACTCTGGAGTTGGAGAGGTAAATTTCCCGGAATCAGATTCACTAGCTCAGTCCCAGCTCAGCAGTGTATTTTTGTAGTGTGTTACTACAATATAAGCAAACAATAACTGCAGGTACTCAGGCTTGTTTTGTGTACTTTATTCTGGTTTGTTGACTCTCATATCTGTACACTTCCCTTACAGTGCCTGGCTTTTTCTCCTTCTCAGAAAACATGCCTTGATTTGGCAGTTATTTTACCTTTCTCCCTCTTTACCTACTGCCTGCATTTGAAGAGCATTTGATGTCTGTGTGCAAAAGATAAATGTTGATCTCCTGCAACTCTGGGAGCAGGAAGCTTCAGTCAGAGAGACACCCTGCAGTGATCATCTCAACTGGAGGCGGCAGGGGGGGGGGAATTCTCCCAATATTAAGCCAAAATTTGCTTTAAAATTTAAAAAAAGCTATTGGAATACTTTCTCCTCTAACCCCTCCCTTGTAAGTATACAAATCCATTTGGTGCTTTCTTGTTCTCTAGTTGAAAGCTTTTTGTTTCCTACTATATGCAACATCAAGCATAATACCAGCACTGAGAATATTTATTACCACTATTGTGATTCCTCTCTGTATGTACACATTAAATAGCTTACGTTCTAAATGAATGGATATGAAAAGAATTTAATTTTATTATGGATGAAAATCCTGAGAAAGAATTCTGAAATAAAGATTTCAATGTGAAGAAGAAATGCCAGTGAAAGAATAGGTATTACTTAGAGGCTTACTGTTTCATTAGTTGTGAGAAAACAACTCTGCAGAACTTCCTGTAACAGTTATTCCTATTCACAGGCCCTATCTTAGGTTATTTTGGAATTTCTGCAATAACAGGTAAAAGGGAAATTTTCCTTATCCTCTGACAAATGTCTGTTTTGTTACACAAACAGGAAAAAAAGGCAGGAAAAAAACCCAAACATGTTTAACTAAGTCCACCACTCTTCATCACTCTGCTCATTTCAGCTTTTTACTGCATAAATTGATGCAACACAAAACCTTTTCTAATGCTAGAGGGAAAATCTGCAAAAACACAGACTCTTGTGTGAATCATTCCAGTCCATCACACAAAAAAACCAAACTTTCCTTTCTATCTACTACTATAAATATTATTAATATAAATACTCTATAGGTATAGGTTAAAAAAAAAACAGCTTACAAGTCTCTTAATGGTTCCATCTATCTGTGCATTGCATTTGCATAGGTTAGAACAGCTTATAAAATGTGTTTACATATATGTACATACACATACACACTCAAAATTTTGATGGATAATGATTCATAGAAATAAGGAGAAAAATAACCAGAAAGTTTGGGTTTAGTCATTAATATTTTAATTCTGAAAGTAAACATTCTAATAGTGAAAAATAATACTTTTAATGTATGATATGAGAATACTTGTAATATACTAAATATATAGACGTGCTATGCTTGCATTCTATACAACGTATATACATACACGCACATACAAACACATGTATATGCACTAAGAATGTATGCATTATATTTAGAATAAAGATATTGACAATAATTGGTCAAATCCATTGTCATCCCAAAGTGTTTAATGTGAGATCCTAATAGTAAGCTGCGTTTACTTGCTTATCCTATTTAAAGGTATGTATCAAATACCTTTATTAGTGTTCACATTGATGTAAAATACTAGATTCAGTAGAAAACAGATTGTGTAACAGGAATCTGAGTGACAAGGACTCAGTTTGCTATCCCAGCTGTGCTGATCTAATATCTGTCTGCTGCCAACCGGGCTGGTCCCACCTTCCCTTTTCTGGCAGAAGTCTCTCAATCGCTAGCCCTTGTTCTCGTGGGGGACTTCAACTTCCCGGATGTCTGCTGGAAATACAACCCGGCAGAGAGGAAGCAGTCTAGGAGGTTCCTGGAGTGTGTGGAAGACACTCCTGACACAGCTGGTAACTGAGCCTACCAGGGGAGGTGCCTCGCTCGACCTGCTGTTTACAAACAGAGAAGGACTGGTGGGAGATGTGGTCGGAGGCCGTCTTGGGCTTAGCGACCATGAAATGGTAGAATTCTCGATTCTCGGTGAAATAAGGAGGGGGGGCAGCAAAACCGCAACCATGGACTTCTGGAGGGTGGACTTTGGCCTGTTCAGGACGTTGGTTGAGAGAGTCCCGTGGGAGACAGTCCTGAAGGGCAAAGGGGTCCAGGAAGGCTGGACGTTCTTCAAGAAGGAAGTCTTAAAGGCGCAGGAGCAGGCTGTCCCTGTACGCCGTAAGAAGAACGGGTGGGGAAGACGACCGGCCTGGCTGAACGGGGAGCTCTTGCTGGGACTCAGGAAAAAAAGGAGAGTTTACTGCTTGTGGAAGAAGGGGCAGGCGACTCAAGAAGAGTACAGGGATCTCGTTAGGTCGTGCAGAGAAGAAATGAGAAAGGCAAAAGCCCAGCTAGAACGCAATCTGGCCGCTGTCGTTAAAGACAACAAAAAAAGTTTTTACAACTATATTAATGACAAGAAGAGAGCCAAGGAGAATCTCCATCCTTTATTGGATGCGGGGGGGAACATTGTCACCGAGGATGAGGAAAAGGCTGAGGTACTCAATGCCTTCTTTGCCTCAGTCTTTAACAGGCAGACCAGTTATCCTCAGGGTACTCGGCCCCCCGAGCTGGAAGACGGGGACGGCGAGCAGGATGAACCCCCCATAATCCAAGAGGAAGCAGGTAGCGACCTGCTACGCCACCTGGATGCTCACAACTCTATGGGGCCGGATGGGATCCACCCGAGAGTGCTGAGGGAGCTGGCGGAGGTGCTCGCCAAGTCACTCTCCATCATTTATCAGCAGTCCTGGTTAACGGGGGAGGTCCCGGACGACTGGAGGCTTGCCAATGTGACGCCCATCTACAAGAAGGCTGGAAGGAGGATCCGGGGAACTACAGGCCTGTCAGCCTGACCTCGGTGCCGGGGAAGATTATGGAGCGGTTCATCTTGAGGGCGCTCACAAGGCATGAGCGGGACAACCAGAGGATCAGGCCCAGCCAGCACGGGTTCATGAGAGGCAGGTCCTGCTTGACCAACCTGATCTCCTTCTATGACCAGGTGACCCGCCTAGTGGATGAGGGAAAGGCTGTGGATGTGGTCTACCTGGACTTCAGTAAGGCCTTTGACACTGTCTCCCACAGCATTCTCCTAGAGAAGCTGGCGGCTCATGGCTTAGACAGGTGGACTCTGCGCTGGGTCAAAAACTGGCTGGACAGCCGGGCCCAGAGAGTTGTGGTGAATGGAGTTACATCCAGTTGGCAGCCGGTCACAAGTGGTGTTCCCCAGGGCTCAGTTTTGGGGCCGGTCTTGTTCAATATCTTTATCAATGATCTGGATGAGGGGATCGAGTGCACCCTCAGTAAGTTTGCAGACGACACCAAGTTGGGCAGGAGTGTTGATCTGCTCGAGGGTAGGAAGGCTCTGCAGAGGGACCTGGGCAGGCTGGATCGATGGGCCGAGGCCAACTGTATGAGGTTCAACAAGGCCAAGTGCCGGGTCCTGCATTTCGGCCACAACAACCCCATGCAGCGCTACAGGCTTGGGGAAGAGTGGCTGGAAAGCTGCCTGGTGGAAAAGCACCTGGGGGTGCTGGTTGACAGCCCGCTGAACATGAGCCGGCCGTGTGCCCAGGTGGCCAAGAAGGCCAATGGCATCCTGGCCTGTATCAGAAATAGTGTGGCCAGCAGGAGCAGGGAAGTGATCGTGGCCCTGTACTCGACCCTGGTGAGGCCGCACCTCAAATACTGTGTTCAGTTTTGGGCCCCTCACTACAAGAAGGATGTTGAGGTGCTGGAGCGTGTCCAGAGAAGGGCAACGAGGCTGGTGAGGGGTCTGGAGAACAAGTCTTATGAGGAGCGGCTGAGGGAACTGGGACTGTTTAGCCTGGAGAAAAGGAGGCTGAGGGGAGACCTCATGGCTCTCTACAACTCCCTGAAAGGAGGTTGTAGCCAGGTGGGTGTTGGTCTCTTCTCCCAAGTAACTAGCGATAGGACGAGAGGAAATGGCCTCAAGTTGCGGCAGGGGAGGTTTAGACTGGATGTGAGGAAAAATTTCTTTACTGAAAGAGTTGTTAGACATTGGAACAGGCTGCCCAGGGAAGTGGTGGAGTCCCCATCCCTGGAGGTATTTAAAAGACATGTAGATGAGGTGCTTAGGGACATGGTTTAGTGGGCATGGTGGTGTTGGGTCGACGGTTGGCCTCGATGATCTTAAAGGTCTTTTCCAACCTTAATGATTCTATGATTCTATGATATATGTTCCATCACTTCTCTCGTAGTACTACTGGCATTAATCCAACCTTATGGTTAGCTGACCACAGTTAATATGATCAAACTACCTCTTAGACAAGAAGAAAATAAGTTGCAGGAAGAAAGATTAAATGTCTGGACCACCTGGAAGACTTCAGAGGAGATGTAGCTTACTAAAGATGGCATAAATGTTCTTGAAGTGGTTCTTTCCAATGAAAGTAACTTGAGGTGTAAGTTATGCCAAAAAGGCAGTCTCTGACAGAGAACTTGTCATATAAATCTCCAGCAAGCCATCTGGGAAGGGAAGACAAAGACCTTCCTAATTTAATTTTAAGGGAAGTACGCAAAATGCAGTTTTTCATTCATTTTTGTCAGTATCTTCCATCTATCAATGTAACTCTAATCTTTTTTGAGAAATAGCACCTCAGGGGGTGCTTTTGTGCCCTGCCATGTTCCCCGGTGTGTTCAGAAGGGATGTGCTGTGTTCCACTCACTGGCCAGGCCAGGGGTTTAGAAAGGAAGAAGCATCATCCCATCACCAGCAAAGTTCTTCATCACACAGGAAGGCACTGAGGTGGCCCATGTCTGTTCTGAGGAAGTTTGTCATAGTGACTAAACCCAGTAATTTCTAATAATTGGGGTAAAATCAGCTCTAATCCTCACACATATCAGTGTTTTCACTCAGGTCTAAACCAAGCAGAATCTGAACATCCACTGATATGATCTGTGAATGAATGTTTCGACACAAGAATCAAATGAATGAATTTTTTGAACCCTGCATGGCCAAGCCTCCATATGTGACAGCATTACCTGTATATTGTATATGCATATATAAATGCTTATACATATAACAGATGTGATGTAAATCCATACACACACACATATATATAAAAATATATTTTAATTTAAAAACTGCATCCTTATGTTCGTCCGAATCAGATAAGGACATATCTGTGATGTACCCATACCTCCCTCGTGAAATGTGTCTAAGTTGAGGCTTACTTTTCCTGGCACTGCACACAGCTGCCTCAGGTGTGTCTAAGTCCAGCTTCAGTGCGACTGCGAGCTAGTGTGTACGGACGTAGGGAGGAAAGACTGGGAACATGCACTTAGTGTAAGGCAACACTGACAATTTTCTCAACTGAGTCATGGTTATAAAAAGGTCTGGGAACCATTTCATTGTAATTGCCCAAGTATTTGGTAGCATCAAGAATTAAGCAGTTTTGCAAAATGCCTGAAAACTTTGGTGAGCAGCTGCAAAGAGATCTTTGAACCTAATTAAAGATGGATCTAAGTACCAAAGGGAGTGGATTTGATCATACTTTATATTTTAAAAACATTTAAATTTCTCAGGCACTGAAGACTCGCTGAAATGTTAATCATGAAAATGTTATCTCATATAGATTATTAACTGTATTTTTTAATAAGGACTACTGAATAACTTGCCTAAGATAGTAAAAATTATGCTATATATTTGGTCCCAATCTTATTTTAACTCCAGCTGCAAGAAAGAACCTTTTATATTTTCCTGTATTCAAAAACACCAGGAAATGTGGGGGCAAATCCAATCTTTAGGGTCATATAATTTTATCTTCTGTATTTCTCTAGCTATAGAATTTTTTTTTTCCTCCTGTGTAGAGCCCACTAACTAAATTAACTCTTCCAGAATGGCTTTTTGTCTTGATGTGAAAATGTCATACAATGGACAATCCAATACTTCCCTTGATAAAATGTTCCAACTTCAAATTGCTTTTTACAAACATTTCTCAGGAGGCAGCAAGAGATCCTTCGATTTTAATAAATGATACACCCTAACATAAAAATGAGGTAGTAAAAGTAATTCCAGTTGGTTTGTATATGAAGTATCACTAAAGTCAATTAAAGGACCAATGTCTTCTTGTTTATCTATGTCAAGAAAGCTGTATAAATGGCAATTGTAGGCCTGGGTTTATGTAATGGAGAGTCTACTTTTAGATACAATCCAGTGAAATCAAAAGATCATTATAAATCTCAACCGAGCGTTTTCAGATTTCTATGGGTTTAACTGAGAAAAATCTGTACAAAGTTATAAAGAGCTGAATTAATGGAAGCCTTAAGAAGTACTTCACATTGAAAAGGCTGCAGACATCAGAGAAACATGAACAAAGTGGAAACAATGAAATCCAACCCAAAAATCTAACATATTTGTGAATTCTGAATGTTTTCTTACACTTAACAGAAGGGAATATTTTGAAAGAGGTAAAACTGTAGAAAATGTAGAGGCAATTTTGGCAAGAAGAAATATGATCGTGGAAGGTCATACAGTACAAACAAACCCAAGATATTTTGACCTGGTATATAGAAATACTGATAGTGAAATACATAGCTGCTTTACATCATGGAAAGGGAGTGTCCTGGTTTCGGCAGGGATAGAGTTAATTTCTTTTCTAGTAGCTGGTACAGTGTTTTGGATTTAGGATGAGAACAAAGTTGATAACGCACCCATGTTTTAGTTGTTGCTAAGTAGTGCTTACACCAGCCAAGGACTTTTCAGCTTCCCATGTTCTACCGACTGAGAAGGCTGGAGGTGCACAAGAAGCTGGGAGGGGGCACAGCCAAACTGGCCAAAGGGACATTCCATACCATGTGACGTCATGCTCAGTACATAAACTGGGGAAAGCTGGCCGGGGGGGCCGCTGCTCGGGGACTGGCTGGGCATCGGTCGGCAGGTGGTGAGCAATTGTACTGTGCATCACTTGCTTTGTGTATTATTATTATTATTATATTATTATTATTATCATTTTATTTCAATTATTAAACTGTTTTGATCTCAATCCACGAGTTTTTCTAACTTGTGCTCTTCCAATTCTCTCCCCCATCCCACCGGGTGGGGGGGAGTGAGCGAGCGGCTGCGTGGTGCTTAGTTGCCGACTGAAATTAAACCACGACAGTCCTTTTTGGCGCCCAACGTGGGGCACGAAGGGTTTGAGATAATAACAGGTTAACCGGAGTGTATTAAAGAACTTATATCTGTTAGTAGTTGTGGGTCACAATGTTGGTTTCTCTGTTCTCGATATTGATTTGTATAATCTGCATCGCGCTCTTTTTCCTGCTGTACATGTTAAAGATTGGTGTTGGGTTTTGCAGTTTGCTGTGGTCTGCAGTGAATAGTAATGTCTCGCTTGTGAGGTTTGTTTTTAGAACATTGACCTTGACGTTAGTGTGGTATGTAAACTTCGCAATGAAGCCGTTACTGTACCACGGAGACCATTTCGTGGAGACAACTAGCAATTGCAGTGACTTCTCTGAGAGTTTTTTTACGGAGGAAATACAGAATGGCAGTGTCAGTACCTTCTTCTATAATGTTTCCTCCTTCATTACAGTAATTTTTCAGTATTTTGAACATCCTTGGGCAGTTAAGATACTTCTATTAATACTTCTTGGGAATATTGTTTCGGTTTTGTCTAAAGTTGGTAAGCAATTTAAGAATATCATCCAGAGATCTGCCCCAAGGCTGAGCAGTTATGAGTGGCAGGGTGTGTGGGACAAGATGGGCAAGTACCTAGGCCAATGGGCACCCCCAGTGTTTTGGAACTTCAGCCCTGAGCAAGTGCAGAATCCTGAAAAGTTAGTAGAATATTTGGAAAAAGTATGCTGTCACCCTGGCAACTCCAGAGAGATGCAGATCATTGCAACATGCTGGGGCCTGGCCCATGCCTACCGAGCCCTGTTCAACACCATTCAGTGCCCTCAAAGGGAAGGGAAGGTCTCTGGCTCTGACAGTAAAACGACACGCGCTGTGGCCACTCAGACCCGGGCAACAGGCCCTGCGGCCACTCCGACCCCAGCGACAGGCCGTGCAGCCACTCAGACCCCGACGACAGGCCCTGCGGCCACTCAGACCCCGGTGACAGGCACTGCAGCTACTCAGACGCCGGCAACAGGCCCTGCGGACACTCAAACCCGGGCAACACGCACTACGGCCACTCCAACCCCGGCGACATGCACTGCAGCCACTCAGACCCCGGCGACATGCACTGCGGCCACTCCAACCCCGGCGACATGCACTGCGGCCACTCAGACCCCAGCGACATGCACTGAGGCCACTCAGACCCCGGCGACATGCACTGAGGCCACTCAGACTCCGGTGACATGCACTGCGGCCACTCCAATCCCGGCGACAGGCCCTGTGGCCACTCCAACCCCGGTAATATGCACTTGCACTGCAGTCACTTCAACCCCGGCAACAGGCCCTGCAGCTACTCGGACTCCGGTGACATGCACTTGCACTGCAGCCACTCCAACCCCGGCGACAAGCACTGCGACCACTCCAACCCCGGCAACAGGCCCTGTGGCTGAACCAAAGAACCAGCCTGTGCCGGTATCAGTCGCCCCTGTACACAAGAAGAAATTTTGGAAGCGGAAGTCGGCTCGTTTAGTAAGGGAGGAAGAAGCTTCTTCTAAAAGGGAACCGGAGGAAGAACTGTACGAGTACCCTGGAGAAGGGCCATCACGAGAACGGGAGGAGGAGAGCCGGCCGCTGACCGGGGAGGAGGAAGAGGAAGAACTCATAAACGAGACAGTGACCACCCGATCTCTATCCCTGAGTGAGCTGCGAGATATACGAAAAGATTTCAGCTGTCGTCCAGGTGAGCATATTGTCACCTGGCTGCTCCAATGCTGGGATAATGGGGCCAGTAGCCTGGAATTAGAGGGTAGGGAAGCCAAGCAGCTGGGATCCCTTTCTAGGGAAGGGGGCATTGATAAAGCAATTGGAAAAGGGACATGTATCCTCAGCCTTTGAAGGCGACTCTTGTCAAGCGTGAAGGAAAGGTATCCCTTTAAGGAAGATGTCATATGTCGCCCAAGCAAATGGGCCACCATGGAGAAGGGTATCCAGTTTCTGAGAGAATTAGCTGTGCTGGAGGTGATTTATGATGACCTGAACAATGAACAACTATCCAAAGATCCAGACGAAGTCAAGTGCACACGACCCATGTGGCGGAAGTTTATAAGGAGCTCACCATCGTCATACGCCAATTCATTGGCAGTGATAACCTGGAAAGATGGAGAGGAACAAACAGTGGATGAATTGGCTAGTCAACTCCGGCAATACGAGGAAAGTCTTTCTTCCTCCATCGTCTCGGCTGTGGAGAAACTGTCCGAAAAACTGTCCCGGGAGATCCAGCAACTCAGAGAGGATAGGTCCTACTCCTCACCTGTACGGACCAGTATCTCGGCTATTAGAAGTAAGCGTTCTTTTGCTCAAGAGAGAGAATATAAAGGGTACACACCACGGGGCACCCTATGGTTTTATCTGCGTGACCACGGAGAGGACATGAGGAAGTGGGATGGGAAACCTACCGCAGCCCTAGGGGCACGGGTACGCGAATTGCAAGGGAAAACAATCACAGAAAGAGGTTCTTCCAGGAAAATTGCTGCTCCAGTTTCCAGCGGGCAGTTCCCCAGAGAGAGTAGAAGGGCTGATCTTACTCTTGATCTTAATGAAGAAACTTCTGACTCGTATGTACAAGAAATGAGAAATGAGTACTGTGATGAGGATTAGAGGGGCCCTGCCTCCAGCCAGGGGGAGGAAAGGGACAACCGGGTTTACTGGACTGTGTGGATTCGGTGGCCTGGCACGTCAGACCCACAGAAGTATAAGGCTCTGGTAGACACCGGTGCACAGTGTACCCTAATGCCATCAAGCTATATAGGGGCAGAACCCATCTGTATTTCTGGGGTGCCGGGGGGATCCCAACAGCTAACTGTATTGGAAGCCGAAGTGAGTTTAACTGGGAACGGGTGGCAGAAGCACCCCATTGTGACTGGCCCAGATGCTCCGTGCATCCTTGGCATAGACTACCTCAGGAGAGGGTATTTCAAGGACCCAAAAGGGTACCGGTGGGCTTTTGGTATAGCTGCCTTGGAGATGGAGGAAATTAAACAGCTGTCCACCTTGCCTGGTCTTTCGGAGGACCCCTCTGTTGTGGGGTTGCTGAAGGTCGAAGACCAACAAGTGCCAATTGCTACCACCACAGTGCACCGGCGGCAATATCGCACCAACCGAGACTCCCTGATTCTCATCCATAAGCTGATTCGTCGACTGGAGAGCCAAGGAGTGATCAGCAAGACCCGCTCACCCTTTAACAGTCCCATATGGCCAGTGCGGAAGTCTAATGGAGAGTGGAGACTAACAGTAGACTATCGTGGCCTAAATGAAGTCACGCCACCGCTGAGTGCTGCTGTGCCAGACATGCTAGAACTTCAATACGAACTGGAGTCAAAGGCAGCCAAGTGGTATGCCACAGTTGATATTGCTAATGCGTTTTTCTCAATCCCTTTGGCAGCGGAGTGCATGCCACAGTTTGCTTTCACTTGGAGGGGCGTCCAGTACACCTGGAACCGACTGCCCCAGGGGTGGAAACACAGCCCCACCATTTGCCATGGACTGATCCAGACTGCACTAGAACAGGGTGGAGCTCCAGAACACCTGCAATACATTGATGATATCATCGTGTGGGGCAACACAGCAGGAGAAGTTTTTGAAAAAGGGAAAGAAATAGTCGAAATCCTGCTGAAGGCCGGTTTTGCCATAAAACAAAGTAAGGTCAAGGGACCTGCACAGGAGATCCAATTTTTAGGAATAAAATGGCAAGATGGACGTCGTCAGATCCCAATGGATGTGATCAACAAAATAACAGCCATGTCTCCACCAACTAGCAAAAAGGAAACACAAGCTGTCTTAGGCGTCGTGGGTTTTTGGAGAATGCACATTCCAAATTACAGTCTGATTGTAAGCCCTCTCTACCAAGTGACCCGAAAGAAGAACGATTTCAAATGGGGCCCTGAGCAACGACAAGCTTTTGAACAAATTAAAGGGGAGATAGTTCATGCAGTAGCCCTGGGGCCAGTCCGGGCAGGGCAAGAGGTAAAAAATGTGCTCTATACCGCAGCCGGGGAGAATGGCCCTACCTGGAGCCTCTGGCAGAAAGCACCAGGGGAGACTCGAGGTCGACCCCTAGGGTTTTGGAGTCGGGGATACAGAGGATCCGAGGCCAGCTATACTCCAACTGAAAAAGAGATATTAGCAGCATATGAAGGGGTTCGAGCTGCTTCAGAAGTGATCGGCACTGAAGCACAGCTCCTCCTGGCACCCCGACTGCCGGTGCTAGGCTGGATGTTCAGAGGGAGGGTCCCCTGTACACATCATGCAACTGATGCTACATGGAGTAAGTGGGTGGCACTGATCACACAACAGGCTCAAATATCAAACCCCAGTCGCCCAGGAATCCTGGAAGTGATCATGGACTGGCCAGAGGGCAAAGATTTTGGAATATTGCCAGAGGAGGAGGTAACGCATGCTGAAGACGCCCCACTGTATAATAAACTACCAGAAAATGAGAAGCAATATGCCCTGTTCACTGATGGGTCCTGTCGTCTTGTGGGAAAGCATCGGAGGTGGAAAGCTGCTGTATGGAGTCCTATGCGACAAGTTGTAGAAACTGCTGCAGGAGAAGGTGAATCGAGCCAATTTGCAGAAGTAAAGGCCATCCAGCTGGCTTTAGACATTGCTGACCGAGAAAAGTGGCCAGTGCTCTGTCTCTATACTGACTCATGGATGGTGGCAAATGCCCTGTGGGGGTGGTTGCAGCAATGGAAGCAGAGCAACTGGCAGCGCAGAGGCAAACCCATCTGGGCTGCCGCATTGTGGCAAGATATTGCTGCCCGGGTGGAGAACCTGGTTGTAAAAGTCCGTCACGTAGATGCTCACGTACCCAAGAGTCGGGCCACTGAAGAACATCAAAACAACCAGCAGGTGGATCAGGCTGCTCAGATTGAAGTGGCTCAGGTGGATCTGGACTGGCAACATAAGGGTGAATTATTTCTAGCTCGGTGGGCCCATGACACCTCAGGCCACCAAGGAAGAAATGCAACATATAGATGGGCTCGTGATCGAGGGGTGGACTTGACCATGGACACTATAGCCCAGGTTATCCATGAATGCCAAACATGTGCTGCAATCAAGCAAGCCAAGCGGTTAAAGCCTTTCTGGTATGGAGGACGATGGTTGAAATATAAATATGGGGAGACCTGGCAGATTGATCATGTTACACTCCCACAAACCCGCCAAGGCAAGCACCATGTGCTTACAACGGTGGAAGCAACCACCGGATGGCTGGAAACATATCCCGTGCCCCATGCCACTGCCCGGAACACTATCCTGGGCC
The DNA here is from genome assembly GCF_965638725.1 of Aptenodytes patagonicus. Classification (NCBI taxonomy): domain Eukaryota; kingdom Metazoa; phylum Chordata; class Aves; order Sphenisciformes; family Spheniscidae; genus Aptenodytes; species Aptenodytes patagonicus. Next base: position 35,537,871 of record NC_134952.1, on the reverse strand, counting down.
TTGAAAAGCAAGTCCTATGGCGACATGGCACCCCAGAAAGAATTGAGTCAGACAACGGGACTCATTTCCGAAACAACCTCATAGACACCTGGGCCAAAGAGCACGGCATTGAGTGGGTGTATCACATCCCCTATCATGCACCAGCCTCTGGGAAAATTGAACGATACAATGGACTGTTAAAGACTACACTGAGAGCAATGGGTGGTGGGACATTCAAACATTGGGACACACATTTAGCAAAGGCCACCTGGTTAGTCAACACTAGGGGATCTGCCAATCGAGCAGGCCCTGCCCAGTCAGAACTTTTACGTACTGTAGATGGGAATAAAGTTCCTGTAGTGCACATAAAAAATATGCTGGGGAAGACAGTCTGGGTTATTCCTGCCTCGGGCAGAGGCAGACCCATCCATGGGATTGCTTTTGCTCAAGGACCTGGGTGCACTTGGTGGATAATGCGGAAGGATGGGGAAGTCCGATGTGTACCTCAAGGGGATTTGATTTTGGGTGAGAATAGCCAATGATCTGAATTATGTGATGTTAAGTACTAATTATAGTTATAATAGTTATACTAACAATACACAGATATACTAACCATACTAATAATATTATATGCCATACTAATGTTATTACAATAAGAATCACCCAGACTAATGAAGAATAACTTCAGTGAAACCAAGCAAAGCACAGTGATGATGGTACCAGAACTGACTTCAACATGAAACAATCCAACACCACATACCATCTCCATTTTTCCTGCCCTGAAAGATTATTATGACAGATGGAGCCCGAAGTCATGGACTAAATGAACTCACCGAACATTTTAGAGGGATGGCCCACAGACGAAGGGAATGATATCTCTGTGTGTGTGTGTGTATATATATATATATATAAAAAAAGGGGTGGTGATTAATGAAAATGTACTGGAAAATATGAGACTTGAGCATGACGCAGATGGTATAGAATAAGGGGTGGATATTGTCCTGGTTTCGGCAGGGATAGAGTTAATTTCTTTTCTAGTAGCTGGTACAGTGTTTTGGATTTAGGATGAGAACAAAGTTGATAACGCACCCATGTTTTAGTTGTTGCTAAGTAGTGCTTACACCAGCCAAGGACTTTTCAGCTTCCCATGTTCTACCGACTGAGAAGGCTGGAGGTGCACAAGAAGCTGGGAGGGGGCACAGCCAAACTGGCCAAAGGGACATTCCATACCATGTGACGTCATGCTCAGTACATAAACTGGGAAAGCTGGCCGGGGCGGCCGCTACTCGGGGACTGGCTGGGCATCGGTCGGCGGGTGGTGAGCAATTGTACTGTGCATCACTTGCTTTGTGTATTATTATTATTATTATTATCATTTTATTTCAATTATTAAACTGTTTTGATCTCAACCCACGAGTTTTTCTAACTTGTGCTCTTCCAATTCTCTCCCCCATCCCACCGGGTAGGGGGGAGTGAGTGAGCGGCTGCGTGGTGCTTAGTTGCCGACTGAAATTAAACCACAACAGGGAGGTAAGGATCCATTTCTGTATAGCATTTGCTTACACATTTGCAATATGATGCACAGTTTGGGGTACCTCAACACAAGAAACTTGTCAAGAAATTGGAGGAAATCATTAAATGACTGGAAGGCTTGATTTATGAGTTACAGTATATCTAAGCAGATACACAATAAATACAGTGGTATGAATATCTTATAACTACTACGGAACATTCATAAATCTTACAAGGCTGCTGCAGAGGAATAAAGATTGATAACCTCTTGAAAGGGGTAAACTCTTTGCTCATACCACTCAGATCGATGTTGTTCTCAGGGTAAGACACTCCACAGTAAACAGAGGAGGCAGAATCAGTCTTTACATACATAAAAATTATTTTTAATTGCAATTGTATACAGAATAGAAAAAAATGAAGAAACCTAGACATCAGAATGAAAAAAATCTACTGATGATCTAAGATAATTTGATTAAAAAACCCCAGATATCACAACTAAAAAAAACCTCTACAAATTGATCAAAGGTGGCCTTCTCTGAATGAAGAGCAGTATAATTCACTGTTCTGGTTCTGTAGTTTGAGGCATGTACTAAATCCTGCTCTCAGATTCTCCTTCCCCCAGTTTTCTCTTCTTATACCCATTCATAGTGTTTTTGAAAGATCATGTTCCCAGCCCACTACTCTGAGTTTTTTCTTCCTGTACACTCAACCTACAGTTTATCCTGTTCTTTGAAAATACACGGGGTACTAATTTCTTTTCTTGTTATAGCTAACCTTAGCTGTTACAATCAGCCTGATTTTATTCACAGACAAACAATGCTCATAGTCAAAGCTCTTTTATTTGTTGTCAGACTAGTCAATGTGTTTCATATGAAGTACTAGCTGGAAACAAAAATGTGTATAAAATATTAATGATTTCACTGTTGTGTACTCCTTATTTCAATAAGAAAAAAATGAGGCATAAAAATCAAATATAATGAGGCCATTACAGAAGAAGAAACAAGGTAATCAATTTCTAATATATAACACCACTACAATATTAGCTATAATTTAAACAAAGTAATCTTCTTTTGTTAGATATGCAAAATGCAAATGAGACATTTTAGTAGTGCTCCCATCTCTTGCAGAAGTCACAGCAGTGATGTTAATGAGGAGATGATAAGGTTAATAAACATTTTCTTTTATTATACTTTTAATTTTTTAAAGCTATAAAATTTTAGTTTGACAACTTCCTTTGCAAACTTGAAAATACCACCTGAGATAAAACTAAGCTTTTCCTTTCACAAACACAAACAGAAAAGTATTTATACACACCTGTGACACTTGCATTTTTCTTGAAGCAGCCATGCAATATCATAACCACATTGTGGCTCTGTATGTACGATAAATCAAATAACTGGAACAATGATCAGGTTTTTGAAGTTTTCCTGATGCAGTTATCAATGCTTGAGAGGTAAATCACTGTAAAAATGAATGTTCAAATGTAAATTCCCACAAGTGTATTTGTATTACTAACTTATCCTCTGTCTGAGTTGCATTTTGAGGTCATATTTTGCCCTCTGAGAATTAAGAATACGGTATGCTATTATCTACAGTTATGCTTGAATGATAACATTTACAGAATCAAAGCTTCAGCAAAAATTAGTGAATAGAATAATACATAAAATACACTGAAATTAGCACAAGAAGGAAAACCCAGGTAAGGAAGCCTTTGCATTCAATCTTCTTTTTAGTGTTTTCTAAGACAACTAAACTTTTGGCACTAACATAGCCTAAAAATAAAATAAAATAAAATAAAATACATCACCTCTATAAATTTTAATGATAAATCCTGGGGATTCTTAAAGCTTTGGGGAGATTTTTAAAAGTGTTGCACAGGCAAAAATGGATAAAAGTAATAGAAAGGTCATTTTGTCCCTGAACACTTGTCAGTGAGAAAAGACAGCAACTATGCCCTAAAGAGCCGACAGAGCATATTTAGTCTAAATGGGGTTGCTGTTGTGCCTTTTTCAGAAAATAAGTTGTAAAGGAGATTCTATAGGAAAGTTTGATATTTCCATTCCATTTTTAAACAAAAGATATTTCAAAGGTTTTAATACACTTGGAATGAATATTCAAGCATGAGTGCACATCTGAATCAAAAATCAGAGGGCAAATTTTTCAAATACAAATTAATTTGTTTCAGCAGGAGTTCCCTTATCACCTTCAGCAGTGGTAGTCATTAGGAATACTTTCAAAAGCCTTAGCTCTAAACTTCTGAAGTTCAGACTTCATTTATCAAGCTACCTAATCCAGTTTCAAATCTGCATACTTTCTATGGGAAAGTAAATAATATATATATCTAAAACTTAGAGCATAATGGCATCTACTATTTTCTCCAAATCAAGTTTACTGAAGATAAATTGGTAGCTTACAAAGTTTGCTATATGGGCTCAAAACCTCTTAAAGTGGTAGCTACCCTAAAGACCATTAACGTAACAGGTGGTACAAAGTATATCTGAAAACCGATTTTAATTGCAAATAAGCTTTTATCAGTTCATAGTTGGCAATAACCATCTGGAAGGATATCATCTGCGATACTTACTTGTTTTAAAACAAAGTCTGCTTTCTGCTTTGATTTGGGCTTGGTAATCAAAGGAGCAATTAAATGTTTAGTTTTGGTAATACAGCTTTCTTCTTGGATCTTAAGAAGTATTTAAAGTGTGTTTTAGACAAGCTTACATCCTCTTCAATAGTTCAGCTGTATTTTATTTTTAAAAAATGGATTTCAGAATGATTTTATAGCCAATTCTGGGAAACATGTTCGTCTGGAAAATTAACCCTTGAGTTTCTGGGCTAAACAAAAAATTGGAAGAACTCTATTTAAATCTGTCCTTTTCTTTTGAAGTTCTTTCTACCTTATTTCAAGGCCACCCAAGGTACTGTTTTGCGCCCATTGCTGGAACTTCATACACAAAGTCACCAATCACAATTCAGTCAGGGCTTCTGTTGACTGATGCTGATAACTTTTTTCTATGCCTTTTTGACCTCCGGGTTAGACTATTGAAAAGCTTTATTTCATAACCTCTTTCAGAAAATGCTCTGTTCTTATTAACACAAAAATCTGTTGAAAGCATTTTAAGCTACACTAAGCAGCCTCAGTTTAATCCGATAGTCCTTGGGGACTTAGATCAATACTTATTCTCAAATATTTATTAAATTTTATAATTGCAATAGCTTCCAGCATACTCTGGAACATGTATTTATATGACTTGCTGACCCCAGATTTGCCTATTCACAGATAAAGATTTTTATGTTCTATACTACAAAGCAGTATTGCACATCTACTTTTAATTTGTGTCTCACTTCCACACTAGTTTGAAATTCATTCAGAGACAGCATTCAATGCTAGTTCAATAAACCTGAAAAAAAGGAAAACAAAAATCTGAACTCCATTTTCTTTCTTTCTTTTTTTTTTTTGTTAACTCTAGTTAACCCTAGTTCACACTGGCAGAATGATTTTGTCCACGGCATTTCTTCACAAAATAGAGAGAGTATGACGATCTGGATTGCCAGATCGCCAGATGAATGAGTTCCTTGAACTCAGTTTAGCACAGTGTCTGTAATAGCCCCATTACTAAAGCACCACATAACACAGCACCCATCCATTGGGGTGGTCGCAGGAATAAATAAACATGATGTAAATAAATACTGCTAGTCTAGGCACTTCACATGAGACATAAGATTCTCAGATAGTGATTGAGAGAAATCCTAACTAAGCTCTTGTCTTTTCTTTCTCTTTTTTTTCACACTCTCTCTTCTAGCAGAAAGCATTAAGGTGTCTGAAAGAACACCACTTGACAAGAAAGGACTGAACAGCTAGACACTTGAATTTTTATTTACCACAAAACAAAAAAAAAAGAGGAAAAAAAAAGAAAAACAACCCCTATGTCTCTTTAAAAAGGTCTGTCTCCTAAAACAGGTTATGAGGTCACTAGTAAGGCAACATAAAAACAATTACCATTGACTTACACATAAAGTTCCAATGTAAAGAGCTTTAATGATATAATCTGTTGACTTTCATACTTCTTAAATTAGAAAAATATACAAGGGTGCATGTCAAACATTCAGCAACACTTCTCACTCTGGACCTGATTAAAAAGAAGTAATGTCTGTTGAGAAATGAAATATTCCTCCGTTTTATTAAAACCAAACATTTCAGCAAGCCGTAGCCTACATATTACATGGAAATATATAAAATTCCAGTAACATGTAATTTTTGTGACTAATCCAATAATGAGAAAGCACAGTCAAACAAGACCTTGGAAATAACCAAAAAAGGGAAAATATGTTCAAAGACAGAAGATCTATATTTTTAAAATAACAACTACGAAGCTGGATACATTCAAACAATAGTTTATCATAAGAAAACAGAGCAAGGGATTTAGGAGTGGGATCTCAATTTAGATTCAGAATGTTATAGAGCATAGTTCAAGAATAAAAATTAGTTTCTTATCCAAATAAAAATCACCAGAGATAAAGATTAAGACATTCAACTTAAGGAATAAATCTGAAAGAAGATGAACACTGAAGAAAACCCCGCAGTTATTTTGAGTAAGAAGGACTATTTTATACGTTTTTAAAAAAATATGTTGTTTTACAACTTGACTTAAAAATCCTTTTTAAAAAAAAGTCATTATTTTGATTAAATTGACCCAAACACTTCTATCTTTTATGCACCTTAAACATTTTTGATACCCTATTGATGATAGCACTATTTCTCTCTGACACATTGAAAAATATCACTGTCTATCTGGGTGAGTTATCAGTAGCATGTTCAACCTCATTTGGTGGGCATCTGACGTAAAGCTACTCAAGATTTCCATGATTTCCACTTTACTGAAAGTGCCAGTTGCTGTCTCCATTAATGACTGTTAAGTCAATTGACCACAGAAGACTCAGCAGCTGGTAGCTGAGCCGTGCACATCACGGAGCTCCTGTAGTTTCTCTGGAAGGTGTATAACATACAATCTATCTATTGAAAGGAAAATGATATGTAAGTGTTATGAATCTTAATGATAAACTTGAACTAATCACATTATTTAGTCATGTTTTCACAGATTTCCAACGGAAGATCATTTCACTGTCTACATCTGTCTAGCCTTGCTTCTCCCCATTGTACACACACACACACACAAATGCTCGCTACAGCTAAAACAATGATCACTGAAAGCATTGCTCTACCCTGAATGTAGCTATATCAGTCAGTAAATGATATCTGAAGTTACACAGTATGCTGACACCTCTATTGCTGTGATTAATTTTGTTTGACACTCTAGGCAAAAACCTTTCACTTTATTGTAACGAATTTATTTTTCTCATTGTTACAGAAAAGCAGCTCTCCAATTGTTTCTTTCTCCTTCATTTTTCCAGGGTAGGGGGTGTAAGGGACGAGGCCCACGTGTCTGTGCTGTAAGCACAGACAATGCCCCAGGGAAAGCTCCAGAAACCAGCCACGGGGAGGGGCCCGGTGTCACTCTCCTTGACTGACTAATGTCTCAACCACTCCTGGAGCTGGGGTGAGAGAAGACTCTAGAAACCTTGGGCTGGAGCCAATAAATAGGGGCGCACGTGAGCCCCCGGGGGCACTCTCTCTCCGCACTGACCCCCCCCCGGTTGGCAGGTCTGACGCTGGATCCAGGACTGGTGATTTCTTTGTCTCTCTCTCTCTCTACTTCTTTCCTGCTGCTCAGCTCGCTCTCTTTTTCCTTCTCCTTCTTGCTCTCCGTTTTTGATGTTGTTAAGTAATACAAGGCCTACCTCAACTCACCACAAAGCTGCTTAGCTTGTGATATATATTAAGACATAGAGGGTTGATGCTTATAGAAGTGTTTGTGCCATTAAAGTTGGAGTTTGTTTTTTGGACCTTGAGTGCTATTTCACCTTAATCCACACCGAGGGGATTTGCGGATCTTAGTCACTCTCCCCTTCCCACAGGTGGGGCGTGACATATTAATTGGCGTCACGGACAGGATCCCCTCAGTGTTGGAAGGTCCTAAGGGATACCGACTCTCCACCCGGTGAGTGCGGGCGGGGAGAGCCGGGAAGTGACCTCTCAGCAATAAGCCGGGAGAGGTACGAGCAGTGGCAAGCCATGGCTGCCCGGGAAATGCCGGCGCTTGACTGCCTCCCTGTGGTTGAAAAGTTAAAGGAATATAAGGCATGCCCTTCCCCACCAGGGATGGCATGGGCCTATAGTAGTTGGCACGACCCAGAAGCTGTAGCGGACAAAATCACAACCCTCATGAAAGAACAAAAGGCTCGACCGGGAAAAGGGAAAGCCACGGTGTGTGCGGTGTTGGGAGCAGCACTAGTGGCAGCCCAGAAGGAGAGGCACCTGGTTAAGCGAACCAATGATGAAATGGTTGAATCTTTACAAGAACAAATAAAAACCCTGCAGGGTCTACTAGTGGCTGAACGTAACACTACTCAGCGACTCCATGCGGCCCTGTCAGATGCACTGGACCGAGAAAAAATTTTGTGGTCCGAATTAGAGGAAGGGGGACAAAAATCTCCCGACCGGACAGATCTTGTTTCTGTTCCGGATAGTGTGCCAGGATTTACAAGCTTGGCCCAGATGGCTGAAAAGGAAAGCCTAAGACCTTTGTACCCAAGTGAAGAGCTAGAAATCAAGCGAGAAATATTTTACCCTGAGAATGGGGAAGTGGTGATGAGGCCGGTGATTAAAACTGAGACCACTGATGACGGCCAAGGTGGGGGAGCTCCGCAAATCACCACCCGGACGGTGCCGTATTCGGCGGCCGAAATGTCAAAAATCCAAGAGAAATATACTAGATTGGCTCAAGAAACTGAAACAGAGTATGTATGGAGGGTATCGCTAACTGGTGGTGACCGAATCCTGTTGTCAGAAGATGAGGCCCAGGGGTACTGGGGGCCAGGGGTTTTCCTAACTACCGATGACCCCAGGGAGCCGTGGTCATTAACTCAGCGAGCTGCCTATTGGGCAGGGGGTCTAGACCCCTTGGAAAGGGGAGATCCTGTATGTATTGAAACCCTGACCACGAACCACTTGATCGAGAGTCTGCAAAAGGCTGCTTGTCTTCAATTAATGCATGATAGGCGTTTAGTCCCTCAACAGCCTTCCCCAATGTTATTAATTGCTAACCCTGACAGAATGACCCCCCTAATCCGAGGTTTACCTGATTCCTTGAAACTATATGCAGTGCAACTGCAAGACCGTTTGCGGGACGCACTAGCCCCACGAGGAGGGAGACGAGCCCGAGGAGGACCCATGACTTGGGGCGAAGTAGCCCAAGAGTTGATAAATTATGGTAGGACGATGGGAATCACGGGGGGAGCCACCAAATCAAAAACTGCAGTGCGCAGAGTGGAACAGCAGGAGGATCGACCCCTGCCCCCTGCACGAACCTTGGGGGCAAAGAGAAACCTATTGTGGGCCGAGGGAATCGAAAAGGGGATTCCCCGGGACATAATGGATGGTATGCCCACTATGGCCTTAGAAAAACTCATCCGAGCCTGGAAAGACAAAAAGAAAATGCCTCCCAAATTTGAACAGCCCACTCGGGGGAATATAAGGGCAGAACCCCAATTGGACTACGGGGCAATGACTGCCTCTAAGGCTCCTACCGCCCCCGAAAAGGATTTGATTGACCTGGAAGTGGGAAACTGGACGCGCCGTCCCCAGTAAGTGAGCCGGGGGACGGCCAGTGGGTCCATTTAAGAAGGCTCACAGAAAATAGTAAAGGGGACCTATTGATAACATTTCCCCTTGGTCCCTTTAAAACCCCCGTTACGTTCCTAGTAGATACAGGTGCTCAGATGTCAGCACTTCAGGCAGATGTTGCTAACCGCAATGGTATAGTCACCGACAAAAAACAAATCTGGGTTACGGATGTGTTTGGAAACTCCAAACCACAGCCCACAGCTCGAGTCAAGTGCTGGTTGCCGGGGGACACATTCCCTGTTGAGGTTATGATGATACTGGGTGTATTGCCTACGAATATTTTGGGACTTGATGTATTGAAGGGGCGAGCCTGGGTAGACTCGAAAGGGAGGGAGTGGAAATTTGGACTCCCCACAGCTCTCATAAGACTTTTACAATTGGCGCCCACGCTCCCTCCCTCCAAAATTGTTAATGTAAAACCCTATGCCTTACCATTAGGAGCAAGGAAGGGAATAGCTCCTGTGATAGCCGAACTGCGAGAACAAGGGATAATCATCCCCACTCACTCACCTTATAACTCCCCGGTATGGCCAGTCCGTAAACCCGATGGAAAATGGCGACTGACAATTGATTATTGGCGTTTAAATGCCAATACAGGCCCCTTGACAGCTGCAGTGCCTAACATGGCCGAATTAATCGCAACCATACAGGAGCAAGCCCACCAAATTTTAGCAACCATTGATGTGAAAGATAGGTTTTTTATGGTCCCCTTACAGGAAGCAGACAGAGATCGCTTCGCCTTTACATGGGAAGGTATGCAATTCACCTTCACACGCCTCCCCCAAGGATATCGCCATTCGCCGACCATTGCACACTTTGCACTGGCACAAGAGCTTGCCCGAGTCACTCCCAGAGAGGGGGTCAAAATATATCAATATATCGACGATGTATTGATCGGCGGCTCCGATGCCACAGCGGTGGGACAAACCCAATCTAAGATAATTACTCACCTAGAAAATTTGGGGCTTCAGATTCCAGCGGAAAAGGTACAACTCCCATCTTCCGAGGTAAAGTTCCTGGGTATTTGGTGGAAAGGAGGAACAGTGTGTATTCCTCCTGAAACCTTAACTACCCTCGAACAAGTACGGATGCCGGGAAATAAAAAGGAGCTGCAACATATCCTAGGCTTATTGGTATTTTGGAGAAAGCATATCCCAGACTTCTCCATCATAGCCCGCCCCCTTTATGATTTAACTCGCAAGAGGGCCACCTGGGACTGGACCCCCATCCATGGAGAAGCCTTAAAGTTGTTAATCTTTGAGGCTGGGGTATATCAGGCCTTGGGGCCCATACACCCAACAGACACGCTTTATATTGAATGGGGTTTTGCAATCCATGGACTATCTATACATATGTGGCAGCGTGGACCGGAAGGTCCGACCCGTCCCATTGGGTTTTACTCACGCAGCTTCAAAGATGCAGAAAAGCGTTACTCAGTTTGGGAGAAGGGTCTCTTTGTGGTGAGTTTAGCCCTACAAGAAGCTGAAAAAATCATAGGGCAACAACCAATCATTCTTCAAGGACCCTTTAAGGTCTTGAAGCCGGTACTGGACGGAACCCCACCCCCTGCGGGGGTTGCACAATGAGAAACAATAAGAAAGTGGTATGCGCAATTAGATCATTACTGCCATACGCGCCAGATAGAGGAGGGAGCACCTAAAATGCTCCAAATACAAGAACCTCCTGACAACCAATCAAATCAGGGACCACCCCCATCTTACATAAAACCTGCCCCTCCATTCGACCCCCACCAGAAAAACATGTGGTTCACTGATGCGTCCTCCAGGAGAGAGGGAAAGACGTGGAAATACCGGGCGGTAGCCCTGCATGTTGATTCCGGGAACCGAATCGTAACAGAAGGGGAGGGAAGTGCTCAAGTGGGAGAATTGGTAGCTGTGTGGAGCGTGATTGTTAAAGAGGCTGAGACTAAAGAACCAGTGTTTATTTACACAGACTCATATGCTGTATTCAAGGGATGCACCGAATGGCTCCCGTTTTGGGAACAGAATCAGTGGGAGGTCAATCGGGTACCAGTGTGGCAACGAGAAAAATGGGAAGAAATCCTAAATATCGCCAAGCAGAAACCCTTTCTAGTAGGGTGGGTTGCCGCACACCAAGCTGGGAATCACCCAGCTCACCTTCTGAATAATCAGGTGGACTCATTAACCCGTTTAGCAGGAATGGCTGTAGAAGGTGAGGGGGAAAAATGGGAACACCTGTTGGAATGGTTACATGTAAAACGAGGCCATTCAGGAAGTAAAGATCTATTTAGGGAAGCAATTAGCAGAGGGTGGTCTGTAACCAGAGAGCTGTGTAACACTATTATTTCCGCATGCAGCTTATGTCGCACCCGATTAGGGGAGCACAACCCCCTTAAGGACCCGCCTCTGCACATAAGAGATAATAAAGGGTTGTGGGACACTTGGCAGGTGGAGTACATTGGTCCATTTCGGATCTCTGAAGGAAAACAATATGTACTAGTAGGAGTTGAAGTGGTGTCAGGATTGACCCAAGCAGAAGCAGTACGACGAGCGACGGGAGATAATACTGTAAAAGGTTTAAAGTTATGGTTCAGTTATCTACCTAAACCCCAATCAATCCAGTCGGATAATGGAAGCCACTTTACTGCCGGGGTGGTTCAAGAGTGGGCACGAAGCGAAGGAATACAGTGGATCTTCCACACCCCATACTACCCCCAGGCAAACGGCATTGTCGAGCGCACCAACGGACTCTTAAAGCGAGCTCTGAAACCGCACGAACCTGGGTGGGCACAGCGACTATCAGATGCAGTATATAAAGTTAATAGCCGCTGGGGAATTAACGGGTGCCCACGACTCACCGCATTCTGCCCCAAGCCTCCGTCCATACTCCCTGGGAAAAGGGAGGCTAAAGACCCGGTGAATCTGCTCCATTATCCGGGACAACCCATCCTGGTGGACCTACCGACGGTGGGAGCGGTGCCTTTAACTTTAAAAAAGCTGCTAAATCTCTATACCTGGGTGGCCACCGACGCACATGGGAAGAGTCACCGAATACATACCCGATGGATTGTTCCATCCTATTAATCATTGTTCATTTTTATGAATATATTTTGCAGGTTGTCAGAAGCCCACCGTGGGACTTAAGCTTTCGGTTGTTCAGTGGGTCATTCTTTGCATTGTTTGTCTGATTTTACTAAGCTTGCTCCGTTTCTTTACTGGAGAGAGATGGTGTGGGAGAAGTTTATATTCTTACTTTGTGAATGTACAATCTTGTTTCAACTAACTGGGAGTTTGAATAACCAACCTAACTTGGCATGGGAGTTGATTACTGGCTTTACCCGAATCTGGAATCGAACAGACCAAGGTCTTTGTGTGGACCTCCCCACATCTGCGTCAGCGGGATTTAAATTTGCCATTATCTGGTTAAATTTCTCACGAATTCTAAATTCAAAGCTAGAGATACTAAACCAAAAGTGCACCCAAAATCCACATGGGAAAGGAAAATGTTTGTGGGGAGCAGATCCATTCCCATTCCAAGAATATAGCGGGACAACATGGTATACACCCTCTCCAGTGGCCTACCTATTTCCAATTAACAGGACCTGGAGAGACATGTGGAATGCTACCTGTTGGAAGCAACAACTTTGTAAGGGAACTACAAGCACTGCCTTCGCAGCCCGAAAGAACTGGACATTATGTCCCCAGGAAGTGAAGATCCCTTGCAATCTTGTACTGGAATGGACATGGTGTCCCCGAGAGGTGGAGATCCCCTGTAACTTGGTACGGTGGTGGGATTCCCCGCCTCACGGTGAACCCCTAGACCACGAATATAATGTCCCGTTTTCCCCCGGTTGGTGTATTCAAATTCCTAGTAAATGGGGTGGCTACGCCCACCATGATCGTTCTCGTTATGAATATGCTTGGTCCTTTAAGCATTTCCTATCCAGCCCAGATAGTATAGTTCATACGCGAGAAATAGATCCCCTACCCTATGAGGATACTCCTCTAATGAACTGCTCACGAATAATTAGCTGTGATTCGTTATCATGGGACCCAATAGAAACCTGGTATGTACCAGAACTACGAACCTTTATCCGAGATATGTGCATTTGTTGGGGTTTCTCAGTACCAGGATTTAAGCCTGGAGATCCCATGTGTTATGGAAACATTATCAATCAAGAAACTGCATTAAAATGTGGAGTTACATTCACCCACGAAACAAAATGGAATCTTGCGTGGGAAGGGGAAGTCAAACTAGCCGAATCTCACGACCCATCAACATGCTCCCCTGCTAAATATCCAGCCCCTCAAGGTACCTTTTGGGCATGTTCAAATGGGAAGATGTACTCACACCTACATGTACACGAAATGGCAGGTTTACGCTGTGCCATCGGGATTCCATCAATGTGCCCCTCCAAAACTTTTGACTTTATTAATTCTGGGTACAACCGAAAGAAACGAGATACTCGAAAACCCCAGTCTGCACCTGAGTGGGCAGTGCATGGAGTCCAAATACCTATTATACTTGGGGCATGACAACATCTCTGATGTTAGAAAATATATTTACCCCATATGTAACTCTTAAAAGACACCAGTTTGTGTTAGAAAATTTAACCTGGCAAATGCATGTTTTAAGTAATTGGACCTCACACGCTTTTGGAGAATTGAACTTACAGGTACAGCAGGTGTCGAAGATGGCCTTGCAAAACCGCTTAGCCTTGGACATGCTGCTAGTTAAAGAACAAGGTGTGTGTGGAGTACTAAACCATACGGCTGGAGAATGCTGCGTTACCATACACAATGCTACGACCACGATCGAGGAAGCCCGTCAGAGGATGCAGGAAATCACAGCCAAGACAGGAGACTTGTTCCAATCAATGTTACCGAGTGATTGGACGGGAAATTGGAACCCAGCCTCATGGATTTCAACTTTGCTCAAAAGCCTCGGACTTACGGGATGGTGGGATTGGATAGTAGAAGCCTTAGTAATGTTTTTGTTAATATTAATCGGTCTAGCTATCGGCTTTGCTGTACTGAGGTGCCTGATTCGCCGCTCCTTTTCTTCTATCTCTTCCTCTCTGCGCTATGTTCAGATCACCACCATTGAAGAGGACCTCGGAGTGTTTGAGCCACGGGGTGGTGTAAGGGACGAGGCCCACGTGTCTGTGCTGTAAGCACAGACAATGCCCCAGGGAAAGCTCCAGAAACCAGCCACGGGGAGGGGCCCGGTGTCACTCTCCTTGACTGACTAATGTCTCAACCACTCCTGGAGCTGGGGTGAGAGAAGACTCTAGAAACCTTGGGCTGGAGCCAATAAATAGGGGCGCACGTGAGCCCCCGGGGGCACTCTCTCTCCGCACTGACCCCCCCCCGGTTGGCAGGTCTGACGCTGGATCCAGGACTGGTGATTTCTTTGTCTCTCTCTCTCTACTTCTTTCCTGCTGCTCAGCTCGCTCTCTTTTTCCTTCTCCTTCTTGCTCTCCGTTTTTGATGTTGTTAAGTAATACAAGGCCTACCTCAACTCACCACAAAGCCGCTTAGCTTGTGATATATATTAAGACATAGAGGGTTGATGCTTATAGAAGTGTTTGTGCCATTAAAGTTGGAGTTTGTTTTTTGGACCTTGAGTGCTATTTCACCTTAATCCACACCGAGGGGATTTGCGGATCTTAGTCACTCTCCCCTTCCCGCAGGTGGGGCGTGACAGGGGGGCAGGGGTCTTCACACTTAAGGTGAAGCATTTTGGAAGATTCTCTTTCCCCACATGAACCAATCTTTCCGTGTCTTATATCACCTTTCATTTCTGCTCATATTTTGTCACAAATGTCCCTTCAGAGTTTGAGGTGAATGAACAGTTTCATTTGGGCTAGAATATTTTTTCCAAGAGAATTCTAATGACATTGTCTAAAAGGAAACATAGAAGTTTATGCAAAATGAAAGCTCTGAGGCTAAACATCTAGTTGAGCAATTTTAACTGCATGTATAATCAAGATTTTCATAACTCTCTTCCCTTTTACATGGTAATTTAAGTAGAAAAGGTACGGTTCAGCTAAATGTCCAACAAGAAAGAGATTTCTATTATATTTACTCCTTGTATTTTCACAGAAACTATTCTTACATACAGTCTTGAGAGCTCAGGTTCTTCACGTTTGCAAAGCAAGAGGAGGACCTGGAAGAGAAGGAATCAATGCCTAAAACAGCCTCCTGTTTGGCAGAAGGTATCCTCACACTAGATATGCATACATCTGTATAAATTATTGTTCCATCTCTGTAGCACCATGTCATATTGCTTTTGTTTAGTAAAATCTCCACAGATTTGCATAATAGGTATCTGAAAAATACATAGTACCTGCTCTTCAGAACTTACAAGCTAAAAAACATACAGAGAAGACAAGGCACTTGGAGAAACTTTATGGAAAGAATCATTTGGGGTACCTCATAATTTGCTTCTTATTATCATGGGATTGCTAGAATTAATGACAACAGAGAGAAAGCACAACATTCAGGGATAGGGGTTCAATCCATGACCTGATACTAATGTCAAAGAAAGACATAGAAGCTAGAGTATAAAAGAAAATTTTTAAAAATATGAAATAATATTTCTCTACAGAAAAGGTATGGGTTGTTCCTACCGTTTCCTGTGATTTTTTTTTTCTTTTTTTAATGTATAAAAGAGAAGGTTTCTAACAAAGACTGGGATGTTAAATGTAGAGTTCTGGTGCCTTCTAAGAACGCATAAACCCAAAATGTCACTATCTTGCAAAGCAATAAGGAGGAACAATTCAAAATATTTTCAAGAATTTGAACATGACCTCACAGCTAACAAAATATTTTATAAAAGAAGGTATTTTCTAATGAAAAATGGTTTTAGTAAAAGCAGTGTATTCTGTATTATCTACTCCATATTTTTGATCTACCTTTTTTTCTTGTCTGTTGTCCTTCAGCAGTTTAAGGTACTATCAGTAAAGATTTTTTTGTGGGTTTTTTTTTCTTCCCCCCCAGCCATTACTAAACCTTAAGATTTCATTGAACTGTTCTGCTAAAAATCTGGACCACTATCATTAAAATTGCCTCTACTTGGAAATCTCAAAGCATACATTTCAGTGAATGTGAAATTTCCTGAGCTAAATTTGGTTTGGCTATACCCAAGATATCTTGTAAGCGTGCAGACTATACAGTTCTTTAAATGTGAGCTATAAATAAATAAATGAAACCCCTTTTGGATGTTTTTGTTGAAAAGATTTCTGCGTATATCACATATGGACCTACTGTTTCATTTTTCAAGTCCTGTCCTCTTTCCACAATTAAAATGAAGGCCAATTTTCCATTTTCATTTTTCTCTCCATCTTCTCTATTATTCCATTTGTCTATTTTTTCTTTTCTTGATTATGTCATCTTTGTTGTCTTGTCTTCGAAAGAAATTGTATGGTTTACATTTTTTTCAATATTTTTATTTTTTAAATCATTCTAATGAGGTTTTTTTTTTCACTTCAGGCTAATATTTGCAATATGCTAAACAGCATATATCCATCTGGAAATAGATTGCCAGAGTAAACCATATGGTGTTCATTAATGTGAACTGATGGAAGGTGCCATGTTTTTAAACCTTACCAAGAAGTTATATACATACTCATTCCCTTAAGGAAAGTCACTATGTCAATAACCTAATAAGTTAGGCTTACAAAAAACTTTTAGTCCAAATACTCACTGTGTGGTTTACAATCTGTACACCTCACATAAAGAAGTACTTCCTTAGTTATAATACTGTCTACCAAAGTAAGTTCTATTTTCTAGGATGACACATGTTCATATTCCATAAACTACCGGAAGTAAAATGAAGTAATCAGATTTAAAAAAAACAAAAACAAAAACAAAAAAACTAACAACAAATAAATAATAATAAGGGAGATAAATTTTTACTTGATTTTAAAGGAAGTAATAGACTAAACATATGTATATGCTTCACTGGACCAGGGCCTGTTGTGCTCAGCACTAAAGAAAAATAATTTGTCTTGCAAGCCGTTTTGTGCTTTCACAGGTTCCCATCACGGCTGAACTACATCACAGCTCTGAGCAGTGCCACTGAAAGTTCATACTGGTACTATTTTAAATTCCATCTCGCCTTCTTTAAGCATCTGTTTACTTCCATATTCTCTGCATTCCTCCCAGTTGTAGCAGCTGTTTTTTCTCTCAGCTCTGTAGTGTCTATTGCCTATCTTACATTAATTTGAAAGAATAGTAGTAGTCTTCACCTCTTTTTAAAAAAAAACCTGTTTGTCTTTCTTCAGAGCAAGAAAATTAATGAATATTCCAGCAAAAATTGGTCTGAAGTAAATTATTTGGAAATAGCAAAAGTTCAGAGAATGAATGCTTAAAAATGTCATACCATGAAAACTGTAGAAAAAAATTATTGAGAAACATAAGAATTATATATGTGAATGCAGAAATATGTATAAATTATATATAGCAGAAACATAAATTTTTATATAAACACATAAATGGATAAAACTATTTTTCACATGTTTTAAATGAGAAATATGCTTTTGTTTCATTATATTGCACTAATCTTGTCCTTTATTTCTATCCTGAAGGCGTAATCTCTCATTTGTAACATTGGATTTGCAACTGTGCAAGTGCTAAAGGCCTGAAGTGAGAAGGAACACTTCTTTAGGTGAGAAAATACAGAAAGATGAAAGGAGCTCTTAGAGAAACGAGAATAATAGTCTCAGAATAAATTAAATAGTTGAGAATTAGAAACAACAGCAGTACAGATATGTTTCTAATTAGAGAACTCATTGGAGTTCTCAATCAGAAGACAGCAGCTCTTTTTCTTTAAAAGAGATTTTGCTGTATCTTGTGTTTCTATTTGAGAATGCAAATTAGCACTAAGAGTCGGTACAAACCCTGTTATGACTAAGTCTGATTAGCCCTTCCACCAGATGAAGAGCAATTACTAGCGAACGGTTACTCTCTTTACTCCTTTACCTTCCTGCTCACACGGGTGGGCAGATCAGCCTTGGGAGCAGACCCTGCCCGGCACCTACCTCGTGTCTCAGGACAGTGACCAGCTGTGTTTGCTCAGAGAGGAAAGCAATTGCAGCAGCAAATTTTTTCCCTCCTTGGAAGATGGAAGGCACAAGTGGAAGATTGTTTAGGAGAGACTGCTTCTCTGAGCCAACACAGATACACACTGCACATGGGTAAACTTAAATCTACCTTTAAAAATGATATATATTATATGCATATATTAGGGGTAGGAGAGAAGTAAATCTTAACCATTAAAGTGCTCTAAATAAGAAGATAACTCCAGTATGAAGAGATCTAAATGTAGGATGAAGTACTCACGTTACCTGCATTAGCAACCTCTGCTTCCAGTATTGTAAATGCAATGAAGTAAAGACTGACTTAGGGCACTTCCTACTCTATTAAAAATTTAACTTAAAGTGTTTCAGGTGCATCCTATGCAGAATGAAACCTCTGGGCCTTGTGTGCTAGATGTAAACATCACCTACAGGTAGATTTACTTCAATCTGGTTGAAAATTAAACCCCTGTCATTTCTTTTGAGATCAGCATAGGTATCGGAAACAAAAGTTTAAAACAAAATAAGGACTTGTCTGGAGGTTCAAATTATATCTTTTTTAAGGATATGAAGAAACACATTCTGATTCTAAACCTGGCCAATTATTTAAAAAAAAAAAAACAGCATTTTTAATCCTTTTTCATCACCTTAATCATCTGATACCAATCTTAGGGAATTTATTTTTTTTCTTGTTAAACATAAATTTAAAAATTGCGGTAACTAGCTGTATGGTTACAATTCATGTATTAATGCTGGTTTTAGTATTGTTTTCCCCTAATGTATATCAGATTGATTCACTTCAGCTGAACTTCATAACCCCTACATTTTTATCTTGTGTGCAATAAAGACAATACACTGTTCCAGAAAGCATCTTTTTAAACAAAGAAGCTTGGGAGCAACACCGAAAACCAAAATGTGGAAAAACTGAAGGGGATACAGAATGATGTGTTTACCCTTGGTAAACAGCTTTAGAATTAGAAAAATCTGGATTAAGAGGGGGAAAAAAATTGCTTCCTGCATCTGTGATTGATGTTTACAGAGTCATAAAACATTTTACTGTAAACCATGTGCCTAGGGGAATTTCAGAGATTTGCAAATTTTCTTCACCAGATCTGCATCTATTGAGGAATAGCATGCTTCTTCAGCTTCTTTTGTGTCGCACATTGCACAAACTTATCTCAAAGCACTTCACAAGCCAGTCTAACAAATAAGTAGGTATAAAAGGAAAGCATGACAGTGAATAGATATTGATGAAGGTTAAAGGGAGTTTTCAAAGGAACTCTAAAGCTGACAGATAGCCCTTAGTTTCATGGGTTTCTATTACATAACTCTGATTTTACAGAGGGGAACTACATTTTTATTTTGAAATTATATTTCATATAAAGAAAAGTGTAGAAACATTTATGGACTGATTCTATTTGAAGGTATGGCTAAAGCTAATTTAATTTAATATATATGCAGCTCCAGCATTAACAAAAATAATACCATTACTAACAAGAGCTGGCAGTAGCAATCAGGTTTGCACGGATTTTTGTTTTTGTTTATAGCTTTTTATTTAATAAAGTATCAGGAAACTGCTTTGTGGGCTCAGAGTTTATTATTTTTGTGCATTCTACTTGAAGTGGGAACTGCAAGTACTTGACAAATGGATTGATATATTGTCTACAACTCTCAGGATAACTCTATAACCTTTGCTAAATGCTAAATTATAGCGCTTCCCACTTCTAATCCTCCCAACACATATCCCCCAAAGTAAAAAACCAGTTAAAATAAATAAATAAAATAGCGAGCCTCAATATATCATACTGGGTCAACTATTCATGTTTGATTTCTTCTTCTTATATTAGCCTGTAAGTCCTTCTTACATACGGTCTAGTAGTTCTATAACACTTCATATTTCTACTGTCCTAAAAACTGACTGATTTTCCTTTCCTATTTCTTTGGACCTGCAGTGCACAACTGCCATCAGTTCTATACAAAATATCCTCAGCAGAGTAAAAAATATACATATGTAAAAGTCTTTCAGAGTTTACTATCTTGGCCACTTCTGATGGACTGTAACAAAGGTGGCAAAATAACATATCCCTGAAACAGAAGGACACCTATCTGCCATATTTAACATGGTCCAAACAAATACATATTATTATAAACAGAAAGTCTTCTTTAGATTTCCAAGGAAGGCCTTCTTCATGGTAAATATTCACCCTTTGTAATGTATGCTTTCTTTATCCATGTAATGATTTATCCTTTCCCGGTAGAAGTAGAAGATTACCCTCCTTTTTTGTGTAGTGGAACATCATTATGTCTTTCTTCAGAACCTTTTGTAATCGTGGAACACCTAGCTCTTTCAACTGTGTATACAACATAATGATTTCTAAAACTCTTAGCTTTCTGATTTGTTCTGTTCTGGATCCCTTCCACTTTTTTTGTTTGTTTGTCTGTTTGTTTGCTTGTTTCTTAATGTCTTCCAAACAAAACTGGACAGAGTAATCCAAGCCAAAGTCTCACCAGTGCCAAGTACAAAGCAACTTTTAAGCAGTGACATACAGTAGTCAATAATGTAGGGAGGAGGGAAGATAGCATAAAAAAACAGATTGCTTAGAAAAGGAGGAGGTTTAAAAGAACACTTCTGATTCAATAGCATTAGACTGTGATTCCAGAAATAAATAATTTTGTCAACCTTTTTTTTTTTTAAGGAAATGTTAAGAATTTGAAATGCAAATAGAATTTTATATTGTAGGAGATGATAGGGCTGGGTTTTACAACAGCTAGGGTATAAATTTAAAATTTCATTTAGAGACTCTTTTACAGAATCCTCATTAGATCTAGGAAAAGATGGACTTAATTTCCCTATCTAATATTGGAAGTAGTAGGAAAAACTTTCAAGCAAAACACCACAAAAGACTGAAGTCAGCATAGCCCCCAAATTCCTAATCAAACAGAGGGCTAAACAATAAAATGTTTTTTCAAAATGGGAAACTGCATATAATTATAAAAAAGAAAAATCACAGATTAATCTAAAAAGCTAATCGACAGTATGCAAATAGAACATTTGTGTAGATGAAGTCTTCATTTGGATAGACTCAGGTCTTCCTCAATGCATCAAAGAAAGGGGAAAGAAAGAGGTAAACAATTATTCCATGCACCTGGACCACTTTTGAGATCTCTACGAGCAACTATAAAATGAATACATCTAATCTGCTCGTGAACAGCAAGGGAAAGTTAGTAGTGTTTCAGTGCCACAGTACTCCTTCAAACCCCTAAAAATTGGCCACTGTTTCCTCAGGAAGGAAATGCCACATTGTGCATGGGTCAGTATGCATACATTTTGGGAAGGAAACAAAGAAAGGAAAGAAAGAACAGTAGCAACAAAAAATGGGTGTGACGATAGCTACACATGGATTCTTTTTTTATAGTATATTGTGAAAACATCATCTAAGTTTTGAGAAGCTCCAAATCTACACCTGCCTCAGGCAGGCAAAAAGACAATGGCTTATAAAGAAAATATCCTGTCAAATGATTTTTATTAAAGTACAGAGTAATCTTCTCGTGGAAATGGTAGCTGTCCCATCATTTGAGATACTTTGAACAAGACAATAAAATTTTAGAGACTGGGCTACAGAACTAATCTTCACTACAGATCATGGACTAAAATACTTAACAAGTTTTTTCTTATCTCTAGATGCCAAGATTTAATGTTGCTGGTACAGTTATAAAGGCCACATGCATTAATTTTCTGTGGCACATGCGGGGAAAGTTTTTGTGTCCAGGTAATATTTTAAAACATACAAAACCTAGTAATATTTATGCAACTTATTTCACTGCAAATTCCATGGATTTTATATTGAAAACACATGGATCAGACATGAATATTTGAAACTATTTTTCAGACATAAATATGCATGTGTAATGCTAAATGTTTGATAACACATTTAACGTTAGTCCATGAGCTGCATGTTTTATATAACATGTTATTTACAGTATACGTTATCTGTATCTTTGTATATGTTACACATTTTTGTAATTTGCTATAGACAGTATCTGCATCCAGAAGTTAAAAAAAAAAAAAAAAAACTATGTAAAGAACATATTCTACCTATAAGATATTATTAAATAGGACTTGGTAAGGGAGTGCACATCAAAAAAACAACTACCATGCACACTCCACCACTTAAGTAGATGCACACTATGTGGCTAAAATGATTAGGGCAAAATTAAGTTATCTGTTGTAGGAGTGAGAGAACATCTGCTCTGAATTATTTCATCAGCACAAATCTCGTTGACTTCTTACAAAAGCATGTTTGGATCCCCAAAGCAGAAACATCCATCTTTTCCTGTTTTTATTTATTAATTTTTTTCTTAATTTCCATACTGCACACAGAACCTAGTGTGTTCTAGGTTCTCAGATCAAGGTGTGCCTCTGATTGGTTTATAAATGTATAAAATATTTAAATCAAAGAAGGTTGAAAGCTAAGGCTGTACTTTATTATTCCACATCCTCTCTTCTAGGATAATTGTACACAAGAGCTAAGGGCTGCTCACTTTTCAAGATAGTATGAGTAACAGACATTTCCATTTGTGGTTTTAACCCACCATCATAGCCTTTTTGATAGTTTAAGACCTGCGTATTTGTCATGAGTGCTGGGATTTTTTGCTTTTTTTTTGAGGGGGGAGTCGCTTTTGGTTTTGTGTGGCTGTGATACAACTTTCCCATGAAACTAAAATTCACCTCTGTGTGGACAGCTGATACAAAGCTATTAAGTAATTTCTTAAACTCTTAAAACAGGGGTTATTATTAGGGACACAAGGACTTTGTGTTGGTTTGTCATTAGATTTTATCCAATATGATGTACTGTTAAGTGCTGTAGGAAAGCATTTTCCAAAGACCATCATTTCATTTAAAATTGGAATGAGGAACATAGGGTAAATTGGTTGCACTAGAAAGCTAGTTGGCAGTCACCTGCTTAACACACTACTTGCAAACAGGTCTTTTTGCAGAATAGTTATCTTAAAAAGAAAAGGCTAATTTACTTTTAGAAACACAGGGTCCTCTCACTGGGAGAAAACAGCTTTCTCCCTGGTAATATTCTCACACTGTTACTTTATGTACACTAGTTGCCTGAGATGCCTACAGGGGAACTTGCTGAGAACAATTCAAATCACCTAAGAGGTTCACTGTCCTGGACTTGCTTTAGAACTATGTTTGGTTTCTTCCTACCTTCCCACCACGATCATTTTGACTTTGATAATTTTGTTTTCTATGAGTGTTTCTGATGAAGTAAAAGGTTACATCATGCTCTCCAAACCACTGTCACTCACATGTTTATTGAAACCTTCAAAGAACTCTTACCAGCTTTTTAAAGCATAACTACCCTTTACCAAAGCTCTGTTAAATATTTAAATGTATTATACGGTATAATTATATAATATAGTATAATTATAATATTTCACATATAGATAACATAATACACGCTTTATCAATATCTTATTTTAAACACTTGACTGGCACAGAAATTGTAGTACTTGACAGTCTATAGTTCTTGACCAGCCCTGAAGCTTTTCCAGAAATGGTGCTTTCATAGGTGACCAAAGACTGCTCATACAGGAGCTGTAATTCAAGCATGTAGGAGAGCTAGATGTATAGAACTAATGACTATATAAACACCTAAAAGAAATTGAGCAGTCAGTCTAGCAAAATAGGAGTAGAGCAAAGAAACAAGGCTTTGCCAGATAAATCAAGAGTTAGGGCTATTAGCATGTATTTGCTGGTAAATTTAGAAATCTCTAAATTCATACGATGACTACGAAAGGACATAACATCTACATTGTGTTAGCATGAATTCTTCAAACATCTGGTTCGTCTATACTGCAAGTCACTCCGGAAATCTGGCTAAGACATAGGAAGGACTGCCACCCTAGCAGCAAGTCCTTTTTCTAGTCTGTATAAGGATCTGCAATCTTTCAGTTACATTGTTTGAGAAATGTAGGTAGAATAATTGCTTCCAAAGGATTGAACTGAAAAGAATTAGAAGAGTTGGTTAAAATACTGAGACTAGGCACAAGCCTCCTAGTTTATAGCTCAGTCCAGTAACTTCTTCAACCATATGAAATCTGTACCACATTACTTTCATACTGAGATTTATTTTCTCCCTAGATAGGCCAAGAAACAATAGCAAATAAAAAAATATTTTTCACTGTTTTTTCTGAACAAGAACTTGATACAGCTCAGAACTGAGAACATTTCCTTTCGTCTGCTTGTTTAATGAAATCTGATATTGTCACTTAACTTTTAAATACTTTTAAAATGCTGATATTGCTGAAAGGAAAAGCCTCCATTTCTTTTCACATTGTTTAAACTTCTGTTTTCAATAAGAAGTCCTATGTTTTCATAGACTTAAAGAAGAAAACAGTTATTGAGGTTATTTAGGAAGGGACCTGTCATCTGAGCACTAGTCCAACCTCCTGCTCAGAGCAGGGTTAACCTCAAAGTCAGACCAGGTTGCACAAAGCCCTGTCCAGTCAAGTTCTGAAAATCTCCAGGAACAGAGATTTCACTACGTCTCTGGGGAACATGCCTCAGTGCTTAACCACCTTATATACAACTTCCTTATGCGAATGTTCACCAGCTAGATATCTACCTTGCCAGGTTGTCAAATAACTCATCCCATACACAATAGAACCTAGGGGCTCTGGTTATGGTCTAGAGAGTCCAGAGAACAGGGAATAGGGACTTCAAGCAACACAGCCTCAAATATAAGTAACACAGCATCCTATACATAACGCTACCATAGGGGTTAACTTATTAGAATCAAAATGTTCTTATAGTTGATTATTTCATAACCTAAAGATTCAGTAAAACTTAAGATAATCTTCAACATTCTCCAGGCAAAAAAATACAACAAACCAAGTTTCCTCAGTTTCTCCCCATATATCATGTGCTTAACTCACTGATCATCTTATTTTCCCTCCACTGGACTTTGTCCAGTTGATCAATCTCTCTCTCATACTGGGGGACCCAAAACTGGTCACAGTACTCTGGATATGTGAATGCCCTATGAAGTAACCACTTCCATGAGCCCATTAGCTACACTTTTGAGAATGCAGTCCGGCAAACAGCCTTCATTGCTGTGACTGTCAAAACATTTTTTTAAAAAGACTGTTAAAGTAAAAATGAAAAGATAATAATTTTGATTTTTCTTCCCAAGGTCTGATTTCCCAGGAAATTTTGGAGTCTTGTTCTTACTGTTCTCTTTCAGCATAAAATCATGTGAAAATGGTGGAAGATGTCTTTGAAATAAACAAAAAAAATAGTAATAATAATTCCCACTGAGTACTGCTTCATAATTATTTTCATAAGAGCAAGTTCCTGCTGCAGCAACTTTTCTCAGCTAGAAGGTTAGCCAGTCTTAATTCCCACTGAGGGGACTGTAACCTAGTGAAATAATTAAGCTCATACCAGTGGCACAAAAAACATTTTTGGATGTTCCTGGTAACTTCCATGTTCTAATTTGGTATAGGACAGAATTCCAGCTTCTGAGACCTTTCTAAAAGATTGGTCGCTTCTCTCCTTCCCCCCATCAGTTACTATGGATAAATAGCGGATTACAAGTTAGGCAGCTTATTAAGGCTCTCACTAATCCTACGGGTTTTAGAAAAGCTTGGGGGTTAGCTATAATTGGGTTTGTGTTGAACTTGACCGGAACATTATACCAGAATGGCTGTACTGCTTCCAAGGCTGGAAAAGAGATACTGAGATTATCTGCCTTTACCTATAAACAAAAGCAACAAAGAGCAAGAACAAAAAGATCTATTTTCCCCTTTGTTCATTAAATACATCTAAAAGCATGTTTGCTGCTGTTCCACTCATTTCAATAGTCTCCGTAGGGATGAATTTGAAAGTACCTCTGCCTCAGAGGGAAAAATCATTCCTGAACATTGTCTTTTGTATGTATCATTTTTCTAGCATATGCTCTTTATGCAAAATAAACTTCAAGAACCAAAAAAAGGAATAGCTATCAGAAAGCAGTGAGGAGAAAAAGGAAAAAAAAAAAAAAAAACTTTCACAAAGCAGTCTCATTCCTTTCACAAGTAAGTAATTTTCTGTGTAATAAACTTCTCGGGTAAACATTAGTTCACAGTCAACACATTTAAAATTTTAAAGCAATACAGAGTCTGCTACATACACCACCAAATCCCATATCATCATGATAGTCATCAAACCCAATAACACTTTGTTTGAGGTAGAAGCTGACATCAGGTGAATAAATTACATTCTCTAAATACCCAGAACTGATACTATAGAATAGTAATCAAATAGTAAGACACTATTTGATGTATTAGGGGGACAAATACTAACGTTTTCAAAGAGGATTTGGCCATTGATCAAGAATTTATCTTCTAGTTTTCTCTTTTCATCAAGATGAATGAGGTGGAAGAAAATATGGATTTATTGACTCTGAGGACTGGAAATAGTAAAACTTGTTCTTTTTTTCAGTAAATTAAACAGAAATCACTTAGAAGATAGAGTATGTGTGTAGTCCATTTCTTTTGGTGACTTCTCAAACCATAAATGAATGCTTTGGAATGAAATACTTCTGATTAGCTAGGAGAAATAGTTATTTAAATTAAAATGTAATACTGGTTTTCATTTAACACTTTTTTGGTTTCTACCCTCTTATTTATACCAGTATGAATTAAATCAAATAGATGGGTTCCAGAGAGAGAGAGAACCTTAAAGCAAAAGGCCCTCTGAACAAGCAGTAATAGCATGCAACAAGTGAACAGCATTAAGGGAAGAGATTGGGCACAAAAGAAAACAGGAAGAAGCTGTTAATAGTTTTCACAAAGATTTTTTTCTTTTACGGGTTTTCTTCTGTTTTTATTTTTCTGACAGTTTACTTTCTCTATTTCCTGATATTTCTAGTAACAGGAATGTAAATGGAGAGATGTCAGAGAAAGGAACATTTCTGAAGACCATGACTTTGTACTGCTTAGAAGGAAAATGCTGCAATTCAATACAATGCGGCAATGCAAGAGATGAGTGTGAGGAAAAAAAACTTCAGAGGTGGCCCTTTGGACAGATTACTGTGAAACGAGTCTCTGTCCCTTTTATTGACATATTTCAAGAAAATTACTGTATGGCAGGTCATACAATTCCAGTATAGACATCTTCATGTTTATGAATGTATGTGTCCACAAAATCACAGAAATACAATATATTCTGACTGAGAATAAGCTTGCCTTTCCTGCTCTACATCTATAAAAACTCAAACTGAAGCAAAGAGCTTTGGAACATATACATATTGACAATCAAAGCCTGAATAATAAAATTGATTATGCATTTGCTCATTATTATAAATAGTGCTTTCCAGGACATTTACTGATTAGTATGTGCAAGCATAATCCCCTAAAAGTTCTTCAAGGTTAGTTATATGAGAATGGCCAGGATAGACATAATTAGTTTTATTTTATTCCTGCAAACAATAAATAAATGTTTGTTGGGGGGGTGGGGGGGAAGCAGCTTGTATTTCAGTACATAGTCTGTTGTTCTGCTTTAGGTTGGGGTATTTTTATGCTATCACAATAGCCTATGGTTCTTAATATCTTACATAAAAGTAATTTTAATCAGAAGAAATTAAAAGAAAGCAGCAAGTAAACACCTGGTGGCAGAGCGCTGTGTGTATTCTGTTATCTAGTAGGCATGGGTGTTTTATGTATATGTTTTTCTTCAATATAATCACTCTCAGAGGGACCACTGAGACCCTGCTGAATCAAGTGATCACGAAGGGCATGTATGATCTTTGAACAGTTTGATGCTGTTATGACATTTAAGTCCAATTTATTTCATTTGCATTATGATGGAGGGAATACCAGGGAACCATGGTAACTTTAAAGTAATTTAGATTCCTTAGAAGATTTCATTTTAGCTACAGCTAACTAAATTAAGAAAGATTTATTTAGCAAACTGCAGATATTATCTAGGGCTTCATATTTGCCATTGCAATAAATTCTATAGTTAAACAAAAACTATAAAAGACCACTTTTTGTTGTCATTTTGTTTTACAAACATAAAGGTAAATGTTGGCACAGATTATATACATAGGACACATTCAAATGGGCCATAATTGTTAATAAATTGCTTAATGAATAAATAAATCTTTTAAATTGTTTGGTCTTCAATGCTCAGATACACTCATGCAAATGGAGATCATCAGTGACAGATCAGAACCAGTCTGTATGCGACTATGAATAGCTTTGTATAATTTAATGCATTGTCTTTTGTAATTCTTCAACTCACTCCTTACTGTAGTGAACAGATTTAGCTGTCAGATTACAGTGTTTAAATGACTAAAGCTACCATGTAGCCATATATCTTTATAAGTCATTTTTTTCTGTGAGAATCACCAAACGACTTATTTACTAAGCTTCTTAACATTCCATTGACTTTATCACACTGAAGACTGAAATGCAGGCAAAATTAATTTTCTTCAACAGTTTTGTTCATGGGAGAAGAAAATGCTTCCTTCTGTTCGACTGCTTGAGGCTTGCTTCTTAGATACAGAAAAACGACATTGGCATAAACTGCTGTCTTAAGCTTATAACCGCATCCAGAGGCTATAAACATCAAGGTGCCACTCAGAGTGATGAACTTAATAAGCACATACCAGGGATGATATTAACTCTAATATTGCCAATGAATGCGGGCTGTTATGAAAGTTTTTGTGGGCTTGCATTTCTTGGCCAAAAAAAAAGCTTTTACTACAATCCATAAACCAGTGTAAATAATAGCCATTGGCCCTCAAAGATGTCTGTATATTAACCCCATTAAGTAGTTATACCTTTTATAACTGCATGATGAAGTGGAGCTGACAGATTCCCTTATGTAATGTGTAGAGCTTAAAGCATTTTTTTTCTTCAGTATTCTCCAATTTAGATCTGTAGAAAAAGTGTTATATAAGCAATGCATTCGTAAAAGAAAACACACTTTTCAAAATATTTACATTTAAATTAAACTTGCATTTCAATTAAACAAACATAATTACTTAACAAACCAACTAGATGTGATTCAAAATAAAATACAAAAAATGCACTTTTACCTTTAGTTCTTAAATGAATCATGATTTCTTGTCTGAAATAGAAACACAGTTTTATAAGCATCTGTGTCACAAAAGCATCTAGAAAAATAATTCACATTGGTTGTCAGGTGCATTTTTTGGTACTGGGTAATACTAGAGTTACTTCCAAAACTGATTATTTTAATACATTAACTTGTGTCAGCTGGGACACAATTACTGCATCGTAGTCTTTTTAATGTATAAGCTAAATTACATGGATCTTTTAAAATACCTTTCATATCGAATATGCAGTTTACTAAACTATAAATGCATTTAAGGTTATATATACATGTCTACAAATATGTAGGTTTACAGTATTTAGACCAAAATTTTCATATTTAGTATTTTTAAAGCTTTCAAAAAATTATGTGCGGTTTCCTTCATCTGCCAATCTTTCAATATAATAGATGATGTAACACTTACTAAACCTAACACCAATGATGTTTATACAACTGATAGTTACCATGAATTAGAGATGTAACTAATTCCTGGAGGAATTTAAACTCAGCTTTTACTGAAAACCATCACTGGATGTTCTTAATATTTATGCACAGTCAGAGGGAGAACTAGAAGTTTTGGGGTTTTTTTTTAAATGACAGGTCAAAATTCTTTCACATACAGAGGACTATAATCTGTTGTGAGAACTTATATGGCATTGAAGACTGGCCTCCACAGAATTGCATGTCGCTCTTTGTAAAGAAATAACATTTTAAACCTGATCCTTACCATACCTATAATTGCATTTAAATATTGTGCTAGTTGGTGCACGGATCACATTCCAGTAACCTGCACCTCTTGCTTACATTTGTCTTTTTTTTTCTATTTGATTCTAGCCTCCTTTTGAATCTAAGTACATGTTCTGGCACACTAGACACCAATAAACTTCATCGGGGCAGAAACTAGACAGCCCAGTTCCATCTATAGGGCACTGTAGCCCACTGGTGATTTTACATCCATCAGACTAGTTCAACTCAGTTCATCACCTGAGAGCTGAGAATCCATTTTCAAATGCACATCCAGACTTACTGCCTTAGAGACTGCCCAGAAGGTATCTAGATTACTGATTCCAAGAAGCAAAGTGGAACACAAAGTTACTTTTATATTCTGAACAAAAATATCATCTCTGCGGCTTGACAGCTGAACGTTATCCAGCCAACCAAAACTATGTGCTCATTCACTGTCTTTGCTATTAGATTATCACCGCCACTACACCTTTGAAAAGCACTACACACATCTTTCATTTTTTCTGTTCCTGAATAAACAAACTCCTGATAGCCGAAATCCCTGCTGATCCGCTAACATAAGGAGGTAGATATGGAAGGATGGGAAAAGGAAAGCTTCAGACTTGAATAAGAAATGCCTCAGCTATGCCATGACACAGCGACCAAAAGTCTTTTTAATAGAATTGTATTATGTGATTTCTAAATTGTATTATGTGATTTCTAAAATGTATTTTCAGTATAGTTAGCAAACATCCTATTGCCACATAATAGCAAATCTGTCTTTTAAAGACAAAAAGCTGGTAATATGTGTTTAATTATACAAGACAACTTTTAAGTTGTACCTGGATTTTTTTTTTTTAATTACATTTCTGCTTTGGCTTTCATATGCAAATATATGCATAAGTAAAGTAGACATTAGACAAATTTGTTACAGTAACTGAGAACCAAGAGTGCTATCTGATTAATACACACCGAATGAAAAGAAAGAAAATATTCAATAGAGGATGAGCCAAGGAAACAACTAGCAATGCATTGGCTTGAGAACAAACTAATTTATACTATAAGCTTTTATAATTTATATTGTAAGCTTTTTCTTATCAAAATCTATACAGAATTTTTGCTATGTGAATAGATATAAGATGGATACTGTCTGTTGTATCCTATGTCCCAAACTACTTAGGTTATACCTGATTAGCGATATAAGCGGTATAAGTAATAGGAGAACAATGTCCCTAGCAAAGTTTTCAAATTATTTTATGTACTCATCAGTCATTCTTAAGATATATAGTCGACAATAGCCCAGAAGATAAGTAGATATTATTTCAGAAAACAATATTGTTATGATAATTGATTTTATTGATGATGAGGATGTAGAAGATATTTCTTGATGTTCCAATATGCACGATTATCCTCCTCTGTACAGCTGAGTTTTTTGGTACTATTAAAGTTCTTTAGGCATTTCATACTCCACAGTTCTAACCATTTCCCAATAAAGCCCTGGTAGTGTACATTCTAATACCTTGTAAACAAAGTACTGCCCACCTTAGATTAGGAAAGTGCAAGTTTATAGGTTGCTCGTTTGAGAGTACCACTATATTTAACAGAGCATTAATATTGTATTGGAAGAATCATATAAAAATTAATGTGCACTTTCTATAATGCAACAAAAATGAAAGGTGCAATTTGTCCTATTATACTTGATTTATTACTATACAGCAAGGAGAAATGAAACACAAGGTAAGATGTACTTTTATTGTGTTTGTTCTGGAGTGTGTGGTTTTATGTTCACAACAGAAAAGGTAGAGTTTCACAATTAAAGACCATGACTTCAGTTAAATGTCTATCCTAACTCAGAGATTAATTCAAGACAGGAATTTGGGGAAAAGAAAAACACCTATATGTCATAATGTGAAAATGCATTGTAATTGGTATAATTCTGTGTCATGCACAGAATTGATTAAAAACACTGAATCTATCAGGGGAAAATGTACTTGGGATAAGGCTAAGGAAAAGAAGTATTTCTAATGTGTCAATTAGAAGATAAAGAATTTTAACAATACCTATCGGCCTATGAAAGAAAGAGCTGGTAAAATTGATGAGTGATTCAAACAGAAGTCTTCAATAACTATTCTGTGTTATATTTGCAAATAAGTGGAATGATAAGATTAACTCTTCAGGGCATTTTTTTCTACTTATTTGAAAAAGATGGAAAAGAATGGGAATATTATTAAAACAGTAAAATATTGCATCCATTAATCTGTAAAGATCTAAGAAACATTTACATGTCAGAAGAGATGACTTCAGAGTCTTATGGCCTACAGACAACTTATTTTAAATAAATCCTGGGAAATCCAGAAGTAAGCTGACTATGAGTTTCTTAAATTAATGCAGAGGTATTTCTATACAACATATTTTCACTGCTATAAGGTTTTTATTTAACACTGAATTAAAATAGCCCAGTTTATTATCAGAATCATAATCATGGAATGGGTGAGGTTGGAAGGGACTTCTGGAGGTCATCTTGTCCAACTACCCTGCTCAAGCAGGACTATGTCCAGATGGTTTTTGTGTATCTCCAAGAATGGAGACTCCAAGGATGGATCAATCTTAAAAGAACTGAAAACATTGAGTGTCAGAACTCAAAGGTTACTACTGATGAGAAATCAACATGGAACTGAAGTTCCTCATGAAGTTCTGTAGGGACTGCTATCAATATAACTCCGAATTTTCATTAATGATATGGAAGTGAATATAAAATCAATGTTTATAAAATTATTAGAGCTTGGTGAAATGTTAAGAAATGATGAATGCAGTTAACTGCACAGTAATATGGCTCATTTGAAAAACTGACCCATTCAAATAAAATTCATTCAATGTAAGGCAAAGGTGGAGATGCAGATACACAAGCAAGGAATGCAAGTCATTACTGATTTTAATGGAAACTGAAAGCAGATAAATTAAAATTGGAGGTGGGAAAGGAAAAGTCCCTATTTTTGAAAGAATGTCTGGCTAACTAACAAGACGTAGTAGGAAATAGCTTTCATGACAAATATTTCCAAAATATACTGGTTTTCCTTCCAACCTAGTCTAGACTGAACAATAATTTTTAATTAGAATTATTTCTCCCCCCATCAAAAAAAAAACCACAAACACACCTACCTCTATGTATTAGTTGTTGATACCCATTATTAACATACATTCAGCAGGTCCAGATGTCTTGCAATCAAGTTTGGCTTTCTTTTTGGAAGACGTGCTTCTGTTTGACAGAAGTTATCAGATCAAATATAAGGGCAACTTGGTGAAATGTTATGACCTGACATACACAGTCAGGCTAGCTATATGATCTAATGGTCCCTTCTGTCTTCAGATTCCATAAAAATCTATTAATCTTTTATACCCAAGGCTTGTGCAAGTGCAGCCATTAGACCAAGACTTATTTGCAACAGACCACCACAGGGGAAATACAAAATTTATTTGAAATGACCTTTCAATTCTGAACTTCACTTTGTCCACTATCGCATGTCTTTTAACCTCTAGACATGTCTTTCTTAGTCCAAAAGAGGGATCTCAGGAGGCAGAAGAAGGCAAAGACAACAAATACTAATTTTTATACTTACAAATGCTTTCAGTCCCCTCTGCACGAGCAATAAAACAGGCAACCAGGATTGGTTCAGAGTCCAGCTCTTAATATCATAGCAAGACAAATCTTTCACACTCAGGTGAGTATCAGGCAGAAGGGGATTACCAGTGGATAAGATGAGTTCGATGTAAACAGTGTGCCATCCATAATGTTCCACACAGATAAATTCTGTTCAAATACATTTGTTCCATGTGCCTTGAAATGTGAAAAACATATCAGCATCTTTTTGGTTTAAATGAACCTGAACTACTTTATTAAAAGTTTCTGCCAGCCAAATACATTTATGTCAGTAATCTTAGATTCTAATTATTTGGGCATGCTGCCAAAAGCTTACATACAATGAAGAAAGACCATAGCAAATCCGTACCTCTCTTGCTATATATTGGGATGATGAGAGACAATATGAAGGTTCAGCACATTATTTCTAAAACTCTCTTTTGAGAAGAGGATCTGTATTAAATGTTATATTGTTAGCAGATCTGACAAACTAAAGTTAGTCAGAGTAGATAACTGAGGGTTTGGGGTCTTATTTTTCTCTGCTCTTCCCTTGTGGCTGTTTTATAAGTGAATTTGTGAAACATTATCATAGCAGTCAGTAATTCAGTAACTATGAAAGTATAATATTTCTAAATGCAAGTAGCACATTCTACATTACATGATATTCACACTACTTAATGCAGTGAATATTTACTTTAGAGTAGATCTGCATCCACAAAGCAACAAAATAAAGTTTTCCCTATAATGGAGAAAACTTACATTACAAAATATATCATTCTTTCTATCAGGTCAAAGGGATGGGACTGCTACTTTGCACTGGTTGTAAAAGTGAAGGACACAATACAGAGGGATGGGATGCATCATATTAAGCCCCAAAACATACCTTTCTGCAAGAAGCTCACAGTAGAGCCCACACAGATGTCCACAGTAAGCTGGTACATCTGGTTAACTGAAATAGCTGTTACAATAAAGTCCTGCCACTGCACTGCTATCTATCTTAATGGTAAGGAAGGTGGGAGGAGGCGCTTAGTCCAGGGTTTCTTGGATTTATATATCTAACTTCCAGTATTCAATCTGAAAATCTAGGCTGTAAAAGTCAGTATTAGGGAGGGGATTAGTTCTTCCTTTACTTCTCTAAATCACAGTCTTACATTATCAAGCTGCTGTTGCTTCCAGCCAGGCACCACTCCATCTATTCAACAACTGAGGTGATTCAGCTCTAGATTGCTATCTGTTAGGTAGCTTTAGGGATGAAATCAGCAATAAACTCTCGATCCTGGTGATGAGTTTGCCTCATTTTATATTCCCAAAGATAACTTTCCAGGTGGAAACAGTGAACTTTGTGAAGTTTTTAAAGTGAAAGCTAAGCAACTTCTCTTCAATCCTTCATGCCCTAAGTGAGGACCACAACTCTGGATGTTTTGATGACACTGAAGGAGTACTAGTTTTGCTATCAGGCAGGTGAGAAAGATCATCAAGCAAGCAACTTTCAGTATGAGGCATATCATCTTGTTCCTTCTTATTTTCAGCTATCAGTGAAGTGAAACACACATGAAGTTGAGATCAGGCCAACACATCTTAACTACATTAAATACCATCTGTTTTATTTATATGCATGTCATTTATTCCTTTTTCATAACTTCTGATACAGCCTGTAGTACAGCAAATTATACGCAACATAAAGAAAAGCACATACATCTAGAAAGAATATTGCCCAGACAAAATGTTTCACAGATTTCATATTCTGTGGGCAAAGAAACTTATTCTTACAGGGGTAAGGCAACAGAGACTTTTTGCTTTCAAATTCCCTTTGTTCAAGTGAGATATGTTGATAAGTATCATAGCTGGCTTAGGTTTGTGTTACCAAATTTGATTTAACAAATAAGGACAAAAGAATCAACAACAACAAAAAAATACTCCTGAAGCATGATTGCCAGAAGAATGACTTTGTTTTCTTATGACTTATCTGTGAACTTCTTGTTTACCTTGCTAATCATCTGTTCAAGCTCTGATCTCTCTTCTCTGTGTGTTACTTGTATTATTATTTTTTTTTCTATAAGTTCAGAGACCTCTCTCACTCTTTCAGGTGCTTTAAACATTACCTCTGCCTACATCTCTCCTTTTATCTCTTCCTGCTTCTTACAGTCTTTCTGAATTTCCTTCATCCCTCCTTTTTCCTTTCTCATACAAGACTTGTTTCTATCATACCGGCCATTATAGCTGGAAGAACCATCCTGTGCAAAGAAACTCTTGCAAGAAACTGTGTTTCTTAACACAGATATTGGACTGACTGTGAAATTGTTTTCAGAAAAGGAATTTATTTCCATTTGTCACACACAAGGCATATACAGCTGTATGCCAGGTATATGAAAGGATGAATGACTCATGTCATGGACTGTGAAATAGGTCATGTCATTGCCCTGAAGCTGGTGTTTTTGAAAACAGTGCCACCAAAGACAGCACACCGCTGATTTGCCTTTGACGATGGGCATCCATGCAGATGCACTGATCATTCCTGCCTGAACTGCCACCTGTTTATCCTCAAACGCATTATGTTGTAATGTATTCTATTTGCAAGCTTGCTTCATTTTATGTTCTCTGACTGAAAGTCCCTGGAGTCTTTGTTTATAAACAAGCTATCTAACGTAGAGCATTGTAGTCATTGTCTCCCTAAAGGATCTGAATTTATGGAAGTTGAACATGAAAATCAAAGTGTCAAGCCACTGATTTCATCTGTGATGAGTATAAGAGGTCCAAAACCATACACATATGTGTTTACATATATACATAAATATATATACATAAATATATACACATATATTTACTAGCTTTCAAAAATTTAGCATACCACTCTGACACCAAAGTCTGACCTCACATATATGCAATAACACCCCTTACAGTGAGGAATCAAGATATATTCATCTTTAGGAAGAATTTGTCCTATAAAGCATTTCCTTTAAGTCTTTTTCATAAAGATAAGACTTAGTTAAATCAAGAGTCTATCATAACTTCTTTTAAATGTATGTATTTTATAAATAATACAGAATAATAAAATATAATTGATCACATCCAGTTGCATTCTATGAAGGTAAAATGAATCACATTTCAACAAACAAGGCAACTATATTTAATGCTATTTAACAAAATGGTTCAACAATTCAGTTCTACGCCCATCTACAAGAAGGACCAAAAGGAGGATCCGGGGGAACTACAGGCCTGTCAGCCTGACCTCGGTGCCAGGGAAGATGATGGAGCGGTTCATCTTGAGGGCACTCACAAGGCATGAGCGGGACAACCAGAGGATCAGGCCCAGCCAGCACGGGTTCATGAGAGGCAGGTCCTGCTTGACCAACCTGATCTCCTTCTATGACCAGGTGACCCGCCTAGTGGATGAGGGAAAGGCTGTGGATGTGGTCTACCTGGACTTCAGTAAGGCCTTTGACACCGTCTCCCACAGCATTCTTCTAGAGAAGCTGGCGGCTCACGGCTTAGACAGGCGGACTCTTCGCTGGGTCAAAAACTGGCTGGACGGCAGGGCCCAGAGAGTTGTGGTGAATGGAGTTACATCCAGTTGGCAGCCGGTCACGAGTGGTGTTCCCCAGGGCTCAGTTTTGGGGCTGGTCTTGTTCAATATCTTTATCAATGATCTGGATGAGGGGATTGAGTGCACCCTCAGTAAGTTTGCAGATGACACCAAGTTGGGCGGGAGTGTTGATCTGCTCGAGGGTAGGAAGGCTCTGCAGAGGGACCTGGGCAGGCTGGATCGATGGGCCGAGGCCAACTGTATGAGATTCAACAAGGCCAAGTGCCGGGTCCTGCATTTTGGCCACAACAACCCCATGCAGCGCTACAGGCTTGGGGAAGAGTGGCTGGAAAGCTGCCTGGCGGAAAAGGACCTGGGGGTGCTGGTTGACAGCCGGCTGAACATGAGCCAGCAGTGTGCCCAGGCGGCCAAGAAGGCCAATGGCATCCTGGCCTGTATCAGAAATAGTGTGGCCAGCAGGAGTAGGGAAGTGATCGTGCCCCTGTACTTGGCACTGGTGAGGCCGCACCTCGAATACTGTGTTCAGTTTTGGGCCCCTCACTACAAGAAGGACGTTGAGGTGCTGGAGCGTGTCCAGAGAAAGACAACGAGGCTGGTGAAGGGTCTGGAGAACAAGTCTTATGAGGAGCGGCTGAGGGAACTGGGGTTGTTTAGCCTGGAGAAAAGGAGGCTGAGGGGAGACCTCATGGCTCTCTACAACTCCCTGAAAGGAGGTTGTAGCCAGGTGGGTGTCGGTCTCTTCTCCCAAGTAACTAGCGATAGGATGAGAGGAAATGGCCTCAAGTTGCGCCAGGGGAGGTTTAGATTGGACGTGAGGAAAAATCTCTTTACTGAAAGAGTGGTTAAACATTGGAAGAGACTGCCCAGGGAAGTGGTGGAGTCCCCATCCCTGGAAGTATTTAAAAGACGTGTAGATGAGGCACTTAGGGACATGGTTTAGTGGGCATGGTGGTGTTGGGTCGATGGTTGGACTTGATGATCTTAAAGGCCTTTTCCAACCTTAATGATTCTATGGTTCTATGTTTCTATGATTCTGTTTCTGGATATGTCAAGTAGAAATAACGCATTTCCAAACAAGAATAAACTTCATTTTTCATGTACACATGTATTTATCAAGTTCTTTGTTCTATTGATATTACTGGGATTGATATGAACGAGCTAGATATGAGTAAATCATGGGCATTCTCCTATAGCATTCTTCTGTAACACTGGATATTTATAAATGTTACAAAAATTAACAATTAACACAGATTTTGCCAAGTGCTTCTGTTTGAAAAATCCGTATTCCTACATAAATCTGAACTTCCAGCTCTGATGTGTGTGTGTTAGACCATATATAAAGTACTGTGTCCAGCTTTGGGCCCCCCAGTGCAAGAAAGATATCAATAAAATGGAATGAGTCAAGGGGATGAAGCTGATCGGCTTCTGAAGCACTCACCCTGTGAGCACAGGCTGCAAGACTGGGGCTTGTTTGGCCTAGAAAAGGGATGGCTTCATGGGGGATATAAGAGCAGCCCCCCAGTTCCTACAGGGTGGCTATTGAGAAGACCAAGTCAGGTTCTTCACACTGGTGCATGGTGGCAGGACTACCGGTTTTCTTTCTTTTCATTAAAGCTATTGTTTCCTTTTTTTATCATATTTATAAAATGACAGAAAAAGATGAAGAAGTTTTATTCAGAACAAACATAGAAATAGAGAATCATAGAAAAAGGATCTCTGTGTAGAAGCAGTGGTGGATATAGAAAGAAAGGAGAGGTATGGCTTGTTGGGAGAAGGGAAAATATTCATGGAAACATCTACATTACTATGAGGTTTCCCTCAAAGTTGAAAGTTTGGATACTCCTGAGGCTTGCCAATCTCAAACCGTTTGTTTGTATTCATTAACTGTCAGCGTATGAACAATTGTTGCTACTTTTCTTTCCATACTCCAATTTGCTGCTGAATCCTCTATAAAATTATTTTCTAGTTGTGCTATGCATATTTAATATTTGCTACCTATACCATGTTAAGTCTTGTGCTCTCATTTGTGGTACTCAGTATGTGTTGAAAATTGGATCTGTATCCAGTGCACCTGGCTTTCTTGAAATACATTTCTTTGAAGGATTTATACTTTTTGTATGGTTTGTGGGGAGGGGTTTTTTGATTCACTGAAGCAAACTATGAATCATACTAGAAATGAAAAAAAAAAATCACAACCCCACAGAATGTAATAAGATGTTATGCAACATACAGGAACACTAATCATGGTGTTTTCAAACATTCTTGTTTACTCCTTGATCCGATTTCCAGCATTCAGCTAAGACCAAAATAGAAATGACAAATAAAGCTACCTTCCAATACAGCCATAAGCCTTCATGGGTTTAGAAGTCCCTCGGGACACAAAAAATGAAGACGACACTGAAGCTAATAGCAGTATGATAATTTACACTGTTGGGACCTGTTCCAGGAGATGTGTGGAGGAATACTGCTGGCTACCCTGTTCTTCTCTTTAACCCCTGATTTGCTCCTACTACTTTACTTACCTATGCATATGCAAAATGTAGTCTATCTTACCTTAAAAAGAACAGGCACACATTTCACTGCCTTTTTTTTTTTTTCTTTTCATTTTCAGCTCTAATTTCAGTGAATATGTTGTAGCACTGAAAAGCTTTTCTCTCTTCCTGATCCATCTGGACTATTTCCAGGCTAGTTTTACCCCTTGTACTCCACTACGCTGTTCTTGATCAAGTCTATAATATTCTCTGATAATCCAAAACTCAGAACCATACTTCTCACTAAGTCAGGTGCCACTGGCAATGGTCCCCTTCCTGAAATCTTATTATCCACTCACTGATGCTGTCATCTCTTAATTCTTTTTGATCATCTCTGCTCATTCTTTTGGGGTGTCTTCTGAACTATATTTTTATTCATAATTCAAAGCTTTGCAGCATTTGTATTGGTCTCTCACTGGTTTTCTTCTTCTGACATAAATATTAAGTCTCATGCCACCTTTCTGCAGATGGCAAAACAGATGTACTCCTAATTTATACAAATTTTCTCATTTTTTACTTTTACAGGTAACACCTTCCATCAATACCGACATCCCAAATGATTTCCTAAGTGTAATCTGAAAATCCAGTTTCTGAGTCAGCACATCCAAGTAGTTTGCACATTTGCGATATTTGCCTTCCATTGCCATCCAGACAGTGAAATCTCTCATCTAGGCATTTATCAACTCACATCTCAATTTGTGTCGTGTTTTCTACAACCTTGAAAAATACAGTTCTCTTCCACTCATGCATATTGAAAGGGCTCAGAGGACTTGTCTGTGTGGTCTTTTGCAGACTGACAAGACTGAGCCGTGTCAAATACGAGCTGATCAAAAATGTATGTGTAACAGCAGCCCAGCAGGATTTACCAGCTTGAGCCTAATGGCTTGTGGCTGATTCAGGGAGTCTCTCACTTCTACCAAATACCTCATCATCATAACCAGACTGGCATGGAGATAGTACATTGGACACAGCACTCCAAGGAGGAGAGAGTTGGGAAGACTTTCAACATCAACAGCACAAGATGGAAAGCAACCTACCCTGTAAGTATTAATATAATCATAGAATCATAGAATAGCCCAGGTTGGAAGGGACCTCAAAAGATCATCCGGTCCAACTTTTCATGGGAAAGAGAGCCTAGATAAGACTATCTAGCACCTTGTCCAATCGCATCTTGAAAACCTCCAGTGATGGGGACTCTGCCATGTCCCTGGGAAGGTTGTTCCAGTAAATGACTGTTCTTGCTGTAAAAAATTTCTTTCTTGTGTCGATCTAAGACCTCTCCCAGTGTAACTTGTACCTGTTGCCCTTGTCTTCTCCATGTGATTCCTTAAGAAGAGAGAGACACTGTTCTCTTTCTAGTTGCCTTTTAAGTACTTTCCTGAGAATGAAAGTTCAGTGAAGTTAAATTATGGAAACCAAGCTCTGGATCAATGCAACAATTACAGAAAGTGACTTCAACTTTGACCCATAGATGAGTAATTCTGATAAAAGTTTTCACCAGCAGATTCTCAGATTATCAAGAATCAGAAGCCTTAAAAACTTCTTTATGTGAACATGCACATCATGCCAAAGAAAAAAGGAATTCAAGGTTTTGTAAAGGTTTTGTAAAAGTATTAATACTCTTGCATAAGATCTATACTAGTGTGATTGTAGAATCTGATGTGTTGCTTCTGAAAATACGCTTAGGGCAGGAAATGCTGACACTGACATTAAAAAATTACCTTTCATAATAGATTATTCATAAACAGTAGGCATGTCCTTATGTGCACTTAGATATAACACTCTTTGCAATGCCAAAAAAAAAAATTAATTGCTGTTTAGTACTGAGTTCAATTCTAATTGGCATTAATTAGGAACATGAATCATGTGTGTGAGAAAGGAAGATATCTTTAAATTAGAGTTCTGTCTTAATCCTTTCTTGTTAAGCTCT
This sequence comes from Aptenodytes patagonicus, assembly GCF_965638725.1. NCBI lineage: Eukaryota > Metazoa > Chordata > Aves > Sphenisciformes > Spheniscidae > Aptenodytes > Aptenodytes patagonicus. The sequence goes on along the minus strand of NC_134952.1, from coordinate 35,496,097 downwards.
CCTTCAGCTTTAAAAGATACTCCTCTGTCACAGTGACAGTCAGTAAATGACAACCGGTCTTGCTCTGCATCCTTGGATAAGGTTATGAAGACATCAGTGCTTTTGAATCTGTCATCCTTTGTGATTCCTCCTCCTGTCTAATGTGTTGTTCATCTTCACAATTATCTTTCATTCCCTTAAATTAGACTTTTCCATATGATGTTTTCTTTAAATATGAACTATAATAATTGTCTGGAAATTACACCTTTGGGAGATTTATTTTTCTTCAACTTGTTCCTTTCTACATTTTGTAACATAGTGAAAATATGCTTTTGTTTCTCTCTGAAAAAAATGAATATGACCTTAGGAAAGATTAAAGCCAAAACAGAGTACTAATTGCCAAAGATGAACTGCTATAAAATTGCAGTGTCACCATATTTAGGTAAAGGATATTTGTTGCTAAAAACAAAAACATCACAGTAGTGCAGGCAGCCAAAAGCCTGGGACAATTTATCCAAGTCCACTTCATTATTTTATATTTTAAGTTCATGTCTATATGTAATCCTGGTTTCAGTTCTGAAAAAGCAAAGCATTAGTGAAGCTTAATATAGAAGCTTAACTCATAGCAAGTGTCTGATGCTAATGCAATTTGTGCATCTCTACTTTTAACAATTGTATGAGCTTGTGTATTAGGTAGCTGTTATTATTTTAGTTAAATGGCATTTATTATTATAGTTTCGTGACATTACAGAACAATGGTAAGTTTATTTCTAATATCCCAACTTTAATATCATATACTCAATGAATTCTATTATTTATATTTTGAGTTTCATTGTATTGCTTTTGCTTTCTTTCAGCTTTATCGTATTGACATAATTTAGCATAATCTTACTTGTTTATAGAAAACTGATGTGGGTCAATGCCACAGAAGGTGAAGCACATGTACTTTAGATTTAAAAATTGTGAGAAATTTAATATGTATAATGAACTTGATTGTGAATATATGAGAGCAAGTGAGCTTTAATTTCCATCTGTAGCCTAAGAGGATACATCTCCGCCTCATAAAGAAGGTGTGTGAGTTTGCAGAGTGATGTTGTGCCGGATTTTACATCAACAGGGTACCAGCACATCAGGGCATTATCATACCATCCTGCTTGTCTTGGCTAGAGTGCTTCTCAGTCCAGTGCATAATAAAACCAGCTGATTTGTATGTCCCATTCCACGTTTAGTTCTCACATTTGCATCAGCACCGGTTCTTGTATACACATTTTTACTTAAACGTTCAGGACAGTTGAGTTTAGACAAATCTATACCCACAGAGAGGCTTCCTTTGTCCTGGAGTACCATAGTCCAATGAACCTCACCAGGTTTTAAATATTCAAAGCCACTACAATGTTCAGCAAAGGAAAAGCAAAGTCAAAGTAGGTCTTAAGGTGTGCTGAGCTCGTCCTGTAAAATTGTCTTCTGATAGGCCAGATTAGGGCCCAATTTGGACTGTACTCTTACGAAGAGCTGAGGAAAAACAGTGCTTCGTTTGCTGTTATTTCAAGAAGTGACACAGATAGTAGACCAGCTTCATTCCTCTCTAATTCCCCAGGAATTAAGGCTGACTAGCTGCATAAGGCAAATAAACAACATCTCAAAAGTGTATAATGGGGTACATTGCTGCACTCCCAAATCCTCTGGAAGCTACCTTGACCTTTCAAGCAGAATATCTCTCAGTCCACCAAAATTAGCTGTCCGTTACTCACAACGAATCACAGACTTGGCTTCCCTCATAAGCTACCTTTATTCATCTCATTGTTGCGGTGCTCAGTTGTATATTAATCTACTGCTAATTTCCAAATTAATAACATATTTTTTAGTGTAAAATAATCCTGAGTTGTTTTTCTTTCTCTCTTTTGTGGAAAAAAAAAAAACAGCACACCAACAACCCAAAACAAAACAAAACCCCAAACAGACAGATCCTTTCTCTGCCCGCCCCCCCAAAAAAAACCCACTCCAAAACCTCCAGAGGTTTTAGAAACATTTTATTGATTTTAAAAAGTGTTGTAAATTTTGAAGTGTGTTTATTTGTGCTGGTTTTTTTCCTACAGAACATGTTAGTAAGAGAATTAGAAACTTCCTAGAAATTATACTTTCAGGAGAAATCCTGAATACATACTTGGAAATTAGATTTTCAAAAATATCCAAAAGCTATTGGGAAAAGATTTTTTTAAATAGAAAATACTATTTAAAATCTATTCTGACTCTTCAGACATAAGTTCTTTGTTCAAATCCTGAAGAGCAAAACCAGCAACAAATCTGCTAACGTTATAAATCAGTCCTCTGACCTTTTAAGTTGCATGTATCAGCTTTGCTGAGACTTTAATTTCACTGCTTTATACCTGAGAAAACTTTAGGTCAGATGAATATGTTATAATGTTGTGCATAGTATATACCTATAAAATAGCAATATATTTTTCTTATATATATATATTTTATGCTTAATCACTCAATAGCAGCTGACGTTTGGAGAGTTGGGACCTGATATTTTATAACTATTGGATTGTTTCATATAGTTTTTTCTCCTGTTTTTGTTGTCTTCTTTGTAACGTTTAAATGTTGCAGCCTTTTCAAGCACAAACTTTCCCTCCTCCCTTACATTCTAGTCATTCCTTCCTCACCACAGAGTCAGCTTGTTTTAGAGGCAGCTTGAGTTTTATATTTCTGCTTTGACCTGGCACCAAATTCAGATCACCACGTGGCTTGGGGGTTGGGAAGGGGGATCAGCTGTTGAACCACATCTGTATGACTGGCAGGTAAAATCACTCACCCAAAAGGCAACCTGTCTGCCCCAGAGGGTGGGTCAAAGCTTTCATTAGAAAATATTGGCCATTTCATGCAGTTAGTTAAATAATCCTCTCCCCTCCCACACATACTCTGAAAGATAAGTTCCAGAGATCTAGTTATTTAAAATCTGTTTAAAAAGCACAGGAGAGAACAACCCCTGCCATATTTAAAGCAATTACACAACCTGAAAAGCTACTGTAACTAGTCCAGGCTTTGCATAATTTTATTTTTGGAAATGTGTTGGTATATACATGCACTTGCAAGAATTCATATTAATCCATATGTTTTTATTGGATCTTTTATTACAGAGGATGAAAAAAACTTCACAAGTACAGGCAACTATCTTCAGCACAGTTGGTACAAGTGGTAGCCTCACTTCCCAGCTAAGGAAAGGGAACAACAAACTTGCCAAAGCTAGGAAAAAGTTTGTAGATGAGCTTGGAATCAAACTGTGCAGTTTTAGTTCTTGCAGGTGAACCGTGTCACAGTGTCTCCACCAAAACCAGCACTCAGCAGGGCTACATCACAGGCCAGACATGCTGTATGCTGCAATTCAATCTGACCCCTGTAACTGTGTGAGTGACGGCAAAGGGGCAG